>NC_090032.1:20625109-20895109 GCF_037176765.1 Anolis sagrei
GATGGGTTTCCGTATCCGCGGTTCAAAGGAGTGCAGTTTTGTGTGCACCAGGGGCTCATATTATTATATACTAATATAATATAATAATAACATATAATAATAATAATAATAATAATAATGATGATGATGATGATGAAAATAATATAAATAAAACGGATACGGGGACCTGATGGGTTTCCGTATCCACGGTTCAAAGGAGTGCAGTTTTGTGTGCACCGGAGGCTCATATTATTATATACTAATATAATATAATAATAACATATAATAATAATAGTAATAGTAATGATGATGATGATGATGAAAATAATATAAATAAAACGTATATAATAATTATTATATACTGTCTGTCTGTCTTGTAGTGGGACCTGGTGTGTAACCTGCAATCCCTCAAAAGCCTGGCACAGTCTCTCTTCATGGCGGGGGTTTTGGTGGGCGCCTTCATTTTCGGAGATCTCTCAGACAGGTAAGGAGCAAAATAGGCTTGTTCACTTCCTCCTTTCCTTCATTAACTTCCTGAAAATTTCCCTTTTATTTTCCTACTGGAATGGCCATCTTGGGTAATTCTAACTTAAAGTGGGAAGTTGACTAGAAGGCTAAAGAACTGTAGCATGACGGCAGATTGTCCGAACTTAACTTGCTAGGGCTCAATGCTATGGAGTCATGGGATATATAGTTTGCACTTTTTAGCAGAGACCTTGGAAAACTACAACTCCCAGGATCCCATGTCATTGAACTATGGCAGTTAAAGCAATGTCTAATTGCATTCATTCCACAGTACAGTATCAGGCATAGCCAAACTTTGGTCCTACCGGTGAAATCATGGAGGAATTTAAAAGGATCTGGCCCTGAAGGAGAGACCCTTGCGGACCCACCAAAAAGGGCTCACTACAATGGTGAACAAGAGAAGCCACAATTTAAAAGATTTTTCCCTAAGTTCTCAAAAGAATCTCACCAAAGTTGAAGGAAGCGCCACCGAGATGACTTTATTGCAGTTCAGCTGAAAAGGATGCAAAGCAGCAATATTTCGCCAAGCTAAGCATAACATGTACACAAATAAAAGCCTTTTTATACATAAAACAGAGCTGCCAGGTTTGAATCTCCCATTCCCGGCCCCTCTGCCGGCTCGACAATGATTGGCTGGGAGCGTCTCCTGAGCATCTGGGCCAATCGCTGGGCTCCTGCCGCCTTGGCGTCCTGACGAATCAGGAGAGAGGGAGGCGGGACAAGGGGAAACAATGCGTTCTTGAGTGGATTATGGAAATTTTTGGATGTCCAAGTGACCAGCGAGTCCTGAGGGCCTGCGAGCCAGTCTGGCTATTGTCTATGAGTGGCTGCAATAAACATTGATGTTTGGCGATCCTGCCAAGATCCAGATTTTTCCAGTGCTGAGATATGGGAACAATGAGGGAACTTTGGCTGAAGTCTCTAGTGAAAGAAAAGTTGAATGGGTGACAGATTAGGATGAGGTGCGGCTTTCCAAAGGCTTTCCCCCTCCATCCTATTGAGATATGATCATAATTGCCAATAAATAAATAAAAATGTGTGTGTGTGTGTGTGTGTGTGTGTATATATATATATATATATATATATATAATATATATATGGTGTATTTTGGGGTTTTTTAGGTCCGTTCTGCTGGGTTTTTTTTTTTTTTTTTTTTTTGTAATTTTAGGGGTGATGAACACTCGTTGGTCTGTTAGGAGTGTACTGTCCAAATTTCGTGTCAATTCATCCAGTGGTTTCTGAGTTATATTAATCCCACAAACAAACATTACATTTTTATTTATATAGACTAGCCGTCCCCTGCCACGCATTGCTGTGGCCCACATGGGGGTTCTGTGTGGGAGGTTTGGCCCAATTCTATCGTTGGTGGGGTTCAGAATGCTCTGTGATTGTAGGTGAACTATAAATTCCAGCAACTACAACTCCCAAATGTCAAAATGCTATTTTCCCCAAACTCCACCAGTGTTCACATTTGGGCATATGGAGTATTCGTGTAGAGTTTGGTCCAGATCCATCATTGTTTGAGTCCACAGTGATCTCTGGCTGTAGGTGAACTACAACTCCAAAACCAAAGGACACTGCCCACCAAACCCATCCAGTATTTTCTGTCGGCCATGGGAGAACTCTGTGCCAAGTTTGGTTCAATTCCATTGTTGGTGGGGTTCAGAATGCGCTTTGATTGTAGGTGAACTATAAATGCCAGCAACTACAACTCCCAAATGACAAAATCATTTTTGAGTAAAGTAAAGGACATACATTGGGTTGCTAGGTATCTTGTGTCCAAATTTGGTGTCAATTCGTCCAGTGGTTTTTGAGTTCTGTTAATCCCACAAACGAACATTACATTTTTATTTATATAGATTGTGGGAGTTGGAGTCCAAAACACCTGGAGGGCCGAAGTTTGCCCATGCCTGGCATAGATGCACCCTAGAACTAGAAGAGACCTGGGTTCAAATCCTACTCAACTTCAAAAACCTAGTATTGTAAATCATTTCAACCATTTCAAAGCTCTCTGCTTGGGTGGTGATGGCATGATCGTCAGCGTAGATGAAACTCTCTGTCCCTTCTGATATGATGAATCAAAAGCTGGCATAACCAATGGCTGTCTATGAGCCTTCAGTTTTGGCTTCGAAACCCCAAATTCGCAATCCTACCCACAGGTCTCACTATCTCAATCTTTGCCCTGAAAGGTAGATAAATGGATTGATGGACAGATAGATAGGTTGATAGATAGGTAGATGGATGGATCTACCTATCTGCACCCTAGAACTAGAAGAGACCTTCTAGTGTTTTCTGTTGGTCATGGGAGTCCTGTATGTCCTGGTTGGTTCAATTCTATCATGCTATTTGATTGTAGGTGAACTATAAATCCCAGCAACTACAACTCCCAAATGGCAAGGTCTATTTTCCCCAAACTCTATCTGTGTTCGTATTTGAGCAGATGGAATATTCGTGCCAAGTTTGGTCCAGATCCATCATTGTTTGAATCCACAGTGCTCTCTGGATGTAGGTGAACTACAACTCCCAAACTCAAGGTCAATGCACACCAAACCCTTCTAGTGTTTTCTGTTGGTCGTGGGAGTCCTGTGTGCCAAGTTTGGTTCAATTCCACCATTGGTAGTGTTCAGAATACTCTTTGATTGTAGGTGAACTATAAATCCCAGCAACTGCAACTCCCAAATGACAAGGTCTATTTCCTCCAAACTCCATCTGTGTTCATCTTTGAGCAGATGGAATATTCGTGCCAAGTTTGGTCCAGATCCATCATTGTTTGAATCCACAGTGCTCTCTGGATGTAGGTGAACTACAACTCCCAAACTCAAGGTCAATGCGCACCAAACCCTTCTAGTGTTTTCTGTTGGTCATGGAAGTCCTGTATGCCATGTTTGGTTGAATTCCGTTATTGGTGGAGTTCAGAATGCTCTTTGATTATTGGTGAACTATAAATCCCAGCAACTACAACTCCCAAATGGCAAGGTCTATTTCCCCCAAACTGCATCTGTGATCGTATTGGAGCATATGGAATATACATTAGGTTGTTAGGTGTCTTGTGTCCAAATTTGGTGTCAATTCGTCCAGTGGTTTATGAGTTATCTTAATCCCACAAACTAACATTACATTTTTATTTATATAGATGGACAGAAAACATTTATTCCTATATATACTGAACAAAATACCAAAGCAATCCATATACAGGCCATCCCCGAATTACAAACATCTGACTTATACTTACAAACAGGGGTGAGACAATTATAGATGAGGAACTCTATTAATGGGTTGCGGCATTAGGAAGGTTGAGAAACACTGACCTAAAGTTTCGTGGAGCTTCTATTCAGTCATTTCAAAGCTCCCTGCTTGGGTGGTGATGGCAAGATCGTCAGCATAGATGAAACTCTCTGTCCCTTCTGGCAGTGGCTGGTCATTTGTGTCGATGTTGAACATGGATGGAGCAAGCACGCTCCCCTGAGGCAGGCCGTTCTTCTGTTTCCGCCATCTGCTTCTCTGGCCCTGGAACTCAACAGAAAAGCTCCTGTTTTGTAGCAAAGCATCCAATTGCTCGAGGCCTAAAAGGAAATTATTTCTGGGTCTTCTGTGCCTAAGGAAGGAATATGGCATTCACGGGGTGCCCATAGATCAACAGGGACTTGAAGGGTCACCAAATCCTGGATCTATGAGGGTTGAATGAAAAGTAATGCCTCCACCTTCGTAACTCCTTAACAGATGGCAGTACTTCTGTTTCCGCCATCTGCTTCTCTGGTCCTGGAACTCAACAAAAAAGCTCCTGTTCTGTAGCAGGTCTCACTATCTCAATCTTTGCCCTGAAGGTTTGGCCGCCGCCTGATTCTCATCTGGTCCCTTCTTCTGGTTGCCATCATGGGCTGCGGGGCCGCCTTCGCTCAAAACTTTGTGGCCTACTGCGTCTTCCGATTCCTGAGTGGCGTGGGCATCTCGGGCTTCCTCCTGAACTACATCTGTCTCAGTGAGTTTCCAATGGATCCCCATAATCTTTTGGAGGAATACGAATAGTATGGTCAGTGTAACTCCAGAGAGAGCTCAACTTCCGTGGATTTTTCTCGCTTTCTGCCAGGTCTGGAGTGGGTTCCCACCAAACACAGGGCGACGGTGGTCTCTGCCCAGAGCTACGTCAGTACAGCAGGACAGTGTCTCCTGGCAGGGCTGGCGTACGGCATCCGCGACTGGCGCTGGCTGCAGCTGGCCATTTCGGCCCCGTTTTTCTGCTTCTTTGCCTATTCCTGGTGAGTTTCCAACGAAGCGTCATTACCTGAAACAGAGGGTGAAGTGGGGATCACGTGGGTAGGGACAAAGTGGGTAGGGAGTAGCCAATAGTCCAGAGGACAGGAGCAGGATTCAAAACGATCTTGACAGATTAGAGAGATGAATGGCCAAAACTAACAAAATGAAGTTCAACAGGGACAAATGCAAGATACTCCACTTTGGCAGAAAAAACGAAATGCAAAGATACAGAATGGGGGACAATGAGGCCTGGCTCGAGAGCAGTACGTGTGAAAAAGATCTTGGAGTCCTCGTGGACAAGAAGTTAAACATGAGCCAACAATGTGATGTGGCGGCAAAAAAAGCCAATGGGATTTTGGCCTGCATCAAGAGGAGCAGAGTGTCTAGATCTAGGGAAGTCATGCTACCCCTCTATTCTGTTTTGGTTAGACCACACCTGGGATATTGTGTCCAATTCTGGGCACCACAATTCAAGAGATATATTGACAAGCTGGAATGTGTCCAGAGGAGGGCGACTCAAATGATCAAGGGTCTGGAGAATAAGCCCTATGAGGAGCGGCTTAAGGAGCTGTGCATGTTTAACCTGAAGAAGAGAAGGCTGAGAGGGGATATGATAGCCATGTATCAATATGTGAGAGGAAGCCACAGGGAGGAGGAGGGAGCAAGCTTGTTTTCTGCTTCCCTGGAGACTAGGACGCAATGGAGGAATGGCTTCAAACTGCAAGAGAGGAGATTCCACCTGAACATGAGGAAGAACTTCCTGACTGTGAGAGCCGTTCAGCAGTGGAACTCTCTGCCCCGGAGTGTGGTGGAGGCTCCTTCTTTGGAAGCTTTTAAACAGGGGCTGGATGGCCATCTGTCAGGGGTGATTTGAATGCAATATTCCTGCTTCTTGGCAGAATGGGGGTGGACTGGATGGCCCAGCAGGTCTCTTCCAACTCTTTGATTCTATGATTCTATGAAAGGGAATCTCTATGTTCTCTAGTGTAACTCTGTGGTCTCCCTCGAAACTTCCAAATCGCTTCGTTAATGGCGGCCATGATTGCACAATATGCATCCGAAATGAGTTTTGAACTTCATTTCCGAATCGCTTCGTTAATGGCGGCCATGATTGCAGCTTAGAAATAGAAATGAGTACCACCCCCCAGAGTTGGGCATGGCTGGACTTAATGTCAAGGAGAAACCTTTAATTATAATTATCATCATCATCATCATCCCCAAATAAAGTGTGGGATCTCTTCCTCAGGTGGCTACCAGAATCAGCTCGGTGGCTACTCATGAACAACGAGCACGAAGCTGCCTTGAGGAACCTGAAACTGGTGGCCAGGATCAATGGGAAAGCAGCAGCAGGCAACAAGGTTGTCTTGGAGGTGGGTGAGATTCAGCCAATCAATGTTGAAGCGCATGTATTCGAGTTGAGCATTGTGTTTACCAACTAACTACCTTTTTCTTCCTAGATGCTGGAGACTCGAAGAGAGGGCAAATGTGCCGTGGAAAAGACTGCACACTCCTGCCTGGATCTCTTCCGCACACCGGCCCTGAGGCGCATCACTTGTTGCCTCATGCTCATCAGGTATTTCAGGAAGCTTGGAGAAAGGGCCAAACAAGTCCAGGGGGTCGTAGCTATGGAATGGCAGGGAGAAGGCTTGAGGAAAAGAGACAACAGAGAGTTCCAGGGGTCTGCAAAAGTACGGTTTATTCTCGGTTGGCGCCAACCAGATATCAACCCTGCTGGTATTCCAGGAAACAGAGTGATGAACAAAGGAATTGCTTTGGTTTATATACCCTTTAAAGTAATATGTATTTATTTATCTATTTACACTACTAGCCGTCCCCTGCCACGCGTTGCTGTGGCCCAGTCTGTGTATATGTGTTTTGTGTGTGTATATATGTGTGGATGTGTGTGTATATATCAGTGTATATATGTGTGTTTGCCTATATATATATATATATATGGATGTATATATGTATGTGTATATGTGTGTGTATATTTGTGTATTTGTGTGTTTATATGTGAACATGCATATTGTGTATAAGTGTGTATATATTTGTGTATATATGTGTGTTTGCCTATATGTGTGTGTGTGTGTATATATATATATATATATATATATATGGGTGTATATATGTATGCGTATATGTGTGTGTGTATTTGTGTGTTTATATGTGTACATGCATATTGTGTATAAGTGTGTATATATTTGTGTATATATGTGTGTTTGCCTATATGTGTGTGTATATATATATATATATATGGGTGTATATATGTATGTGTATATGTGTGTGTGTATTTGTGTGTTTATATATGTACATGCATATTGTGTATATGTGTACATATATTTGTGTATATATGTGTGTGTATTTGTGTGTGTTTGTGCATATATATATGAGTGTGTGTATATGAATGTGTGCATGTGCATAAGTATATGAGTGTATGTGTGTATGTATATATGGTATATTTTTGGGGGTTTTAAGTGTGTATAAGCGTGTATATATTTGTGTATATATGTGTGTTTGCCTATATATATATGTGTGTGTGTGTGTGTGTGTATGTATGTGTATGTGTGTGTGTGTGTATATTTGTGTGTTTATATATGTACATGCATATTGTGTATATGTGTGCATATATTTGTGTATATATGTGTGTATTTGTGTGTGTTTGTGCATATATATGCGTGTGTGTATATGAATGTGTGCATGCGCATAAGTATATGAGTGTATGTGTGTATGTATATATGGTATATTTTGGGGGGTTTTAAGTCTGTTCCGCTGGGGTTTTGTGTGTGTGTGTGTGTTTATGGGTGAGGGACTCTCGTTGGACTGTTAGGTGTGTTGCGTCCAAATTTCATGTCAATTCGTCCTGTGGTTTTTGAGTTATGTTAATCCCACAAACGAACATTACATTACATTACAAACGAGCAAAACAACAGGGAGTAAACAATCAGGCACATCAAATCACCTCTCAACAAAAGATTCCCCCAGGCACTTCCAAGTCATTAAATGCTAATCAAGGTGGTCAGTTGAAGCATTCATACCTAGCTCCAGCAGACAAGAGTCCTTTGCCCCACCCTGGTCATTCCACAGATATATAAACCCTTTTTCCTAGTTCCAACAGACCTCACTACCTCTGAGGATGCTTGCCATAGATGCAGGCGAAACGTCAGGAGAAAATGCCTCTAGACCATGGCCATATAGCCCGAAAAAACCAACAACAACCCAGTGATTCCAGCCATGAAAACCTTCGACAATACATTGAACATTACATTTTTATTTATATAGATTTCTATCCCGCCCATATCAGCCCGAAGGCGACTCAGGGCGGCATACAAAGTCGGCACAATTCGATGCCATATATAAAATACATACATTGATAAAAAGCAAAAAAGAAACATTACAATACATTTAGAAGCATAAAAACAATGAATAATTTTAAAAAACTATGTCCCCTCGTTCAAATCCTTATCCGATTCCATCGTCTTGGCCGTTCCTGGGTCATTTTCCGATTCAAGTTTGTCCGTTTATCCCGAGGTTCCCAATCCTTGCTCGAAGAGCCAAGTTTTCACTCTGTTTTGAAAGGTCAGGAGGAAGAGGGCTGATCTAATATCCCTAGGCAGGGAGTTCCACAGCTGAGGAGCCACCACAGAGAAGGCCCTGTCTCTCATCCTCCTGTTCAAGGAGCTCCATTGGCTGCCATTTACCTACCGAACCCAATTCAAGGTGCAGGTATTAACCTACAAAGCCCTAAACGGTTTGGGACCTGCCTACCTTCGTGACCGCATCTCCGTTTATGAACCCACACACTCCCTTCGGTCATCTGGAGAGGCCCTGCTTGCGATCCCACTTGCGTCGCAGGCGCGTTTGGTGGGGACGAGGGACAGGGCCTTTTCTGTGGTTGCCCCCCGACTTTGGAACGACCTCCCCAAAGACATTAGACTAGCACCCACGTTGGCAGTCTTTAGGAAGAATTTGAAGACCTGGCTATTCCGACGTGCCTTTCCAGAATAGGATAACCCAGCACTTTGTCCCAGAAGCACTTTACTAGAGTTTAAGACTCTCTGCACATGGCACTTGCTTAGAATCTCAATATACCTCTTGTCACACCCAGCACTTTTTTAACCTGTACCCATCACTGGCCCGGCCATGGTTTTTATAGTGTAATAGTGAAATGTCTTGCTATTGCTTATGTTTTTAATTTGCTTTGTTTTGTATTGTTTTGTGTTTTACTGCTGTTGTGTTAAGGCCTTGGCCTTTGTAAGCCGCATCGAGTCCCTTGGGAGATGCTAGCGGGGTACAAATAAAGTTTAATAATAATATAATAATAATAATCCCTGCCAAACTTGCTTGCAAAGCAGGCGGGATCAAGAGCAGGGCCTTCTCCAATGATCTCAAGTTCCTGGTGGGTTCATAGGAAGAGATGCGTTCAGATAGATAAGCTGGGCCGGAACATACAAGCATCACAATGTGCGTCACAAAATTCTACTTTTACATTGTCTTCAATAGCATATTTTTAACTTCAATAGCTTTAATCATCCCATAAGCACCTTTATCTAAAGAGTTGCTATGAGAGGACCATCCAGTACCCCGTAGAGCCAGAGTGTCTACCATCGCTACTGATAGCATGAACTTCCATCCATCTTTAATCTTACATCATTAATCTTTAATCTTACATCATTAATCTATTGTAATCTTACAATAAGCCCAGCTTGGTATGGAAGGGTCTCTTGATATTTGCCAGATGCCTTAGACATTCCTTTCCTAGACCCTGGCCTCTTTGTGGCATCTAATTTGCAGCTTTTAGGAAGAGCATCTCTTCCCAAGTGAAGTTCATGCATACATATCCCTTTGTGATTTCATATATATTTTCTAATTCATATTTCTAACTAGGCATTCCCTGCCACGCTTTGCTGTGGCCCAGTCTGATGATCTGGAAAATAACGTAATGAGAAAGTGTTGGTTTCTAATATATATAATTTCTTTATGCTTGTGGGTCAACAGTATTTCTTGCTGTTTCTTTGTCAGTGTTGATGTGGAGAGTGTCTGGTTTGCCTACTCTGGAACAAACAACATATAATTGTCCTTCTTTAGGGGTCCCTTTCAAATCTAGGATACTATATCTGTGTGTGTGAGAATCATATATATCTATATCTATGGCTGGATGGCTCTTTGTCAGGAGAGCTTTGATTACATTTTCTTGCCCTCGTGAAGGGAGTTGGATGGCCTTAAGTATTTTCTGTTGCTCATGGGTGTTCTGTGTGGGAAGTTTGCCCCAATTCTATCATTCGTGGGGTCCAGTGTGCTCTTTGATTGTAGGTGAACTATAAATCCCAATAACTACAACTCCCAAAGGTCAATGTCTATTTCCCCTAAACTCCATCTGTGTTCACATTTGGGCATATGGAATATTCGTGCCAAGTTTGGTCCAGATCCATCATTGTTTGAGTCCATAGTGCTCTCGGGATGTAGGTGAAGTACAACTCCAAAAGTCAAGGTCAATGCTCACCAAACCCTTCTAGTGTTTTCTGTTTGTCATGGGAGTCCTGTATGCCACATTTGGTTCAATTCCATCATTGGTGCTCTTTGATTGTAGGTGAACTATAAATCCCAGCAACTGCAACTCCCAAATGACAAAATCATAATTTTTTTGAGTGGTCACTCCTAGTCTAGTGAGATGTTTTGTGGCCAAATTTGGTGTGATTTTGTCCATGGGTTCTTTTGTTTTGAAGGTACTCATGACGCACAGAGCATTTTTATATATATAGATGGTTACATCCAATATATGTTTTCCAATATATGTATTATGTATTTTCATCAGTTTTACGAAGTCTTCTCTGGCAGAGAGTGCTGGTCCTTTCCCTCCTGACAGGTTGCTTTCTCCCGCAGCTTCTCGCTGAACATGTCCTACTTTGGCCTGGCCATGGAGCTCTCCGTGTTTGGACTCAACGTCTTTCTGGTCCAGCTTTGCTTTGGAGCCATCGATCTGGTGGCCAAGATGTCCTGCGCCTTGATGCTCACGTTCTTCGGCCGGCGAACGATCCAAGCCGTCTCCCTCATTCTTGCGGGAATTTTCCTATTGCTCAGCCTCGCTGTATCTTCCGGTAATTCGCAAACCTTGGCTTCATAGCAAGGTTCTAGGAGTTCTAGAACCTTGAAAACAGAACATAATGATGTTCAGAGTGGCTTCCAAAAGCAAAATGCAAACATTCAATGCCGTATAACAGTGTTTCTCAACCTGGTGGGGGGGGGGTGCACCTCTCATCATCTATTAGATCAGTGGTTCTCAACCTGGGGGTCGTGGCCCCTGGAGGGGTCACAAGGGGGGTTTCAGAGGGGTCACCAAAGACCACCATGGGACGGCTACCTGCAATTTCATTAATTCACATCCTCTCTAGGCATTTTCTAGGCCCTCCAGCACAACTCTATGGTACTTTCTATTAATTTACATCCTCTCTAGGCATTTTCTAGACCCTCCAGCACAACTCTATGGTACTTTCTTATTGATTCACATCATCTCTAGGCATTTTCTAGGCCCTCCAGCACAACTCTATGGAACTTTTTATTGATTCACTTCATCTCTAGGCATTTTCTAGGCCCTCCAGCACAACTCTATGGTACTTTCTTATTGATTCACATCATCTCTAGGCATTTTCTAGGCCCTCCAGCACAACTCTATGGAACTTTTTATTGATTCACTTCATCTCTAGGCATTTTCTAGGCCCTCCAGCACAACTCTATGGTACTTTTCAATAATTCACTTCCTCTCTAGGCATTTTCTAGGCCCTCCAGCACAACTCTATGGTACTTTTTATTAATTCACTTTCTCTCTAGGCATTTTCTAGGCCCTCCAGCACAACTCTATGGTACTTTTTGTTAATTCACATCATCTTTAGGGATTTTCTAGGCCCTCCAGCACAACTTTATGGTACTTTTTATTAATTCACATCATCTCTAGGCATTTTCTAGGCCCTCCAGCACAACTCTATAGTACTTTTTGGTTGTGAAGATGCTGATTGTTTTCTTTCTCTCCTATTTTTTTCCTAGAAATGCCAATGGTGCGCCTATCCTTCGTGGTGTTGGGAAAAGGATGCCTAGCATCTGCCTCCATGTGCCTTTATCTCTATGGAGGGGAACTCTTCCCTACGATCATCAGGTAAAGGTCAGGCCAGAGAGTGCACAAGAGTTGCAATAGGCACAAAATTGGGCACCTGAATCTTTTCTCATGCAAGGATGGATGGCAACTTGGGCCAGATATCTGACCCATCAGCCACAACTACACTTCTCAACATCCATTAGATCAGTGGTTCTCAACCTGGGGGTCGCGGCCCCTGGAGGGATCACAAGGGAGGTTTCAGAGGGGTCGCCAAAGACCATCAGAAAGCACATATATCTGATGGTCTCAGGAACCCCTTTTGCAAAGAAGGCTGAAGATCTCTCTGCCTGTCCTTCTCTTCCTTTTTGGGAACCTTTTTGGTGAATCCTCCCACCAAAAACCCTCCTCTGCTGTGATTGGCTGGCTCCAAGTGGGGAGGGGAGAGTATGCGTGCTTGGCGCATGGAAACATGTGTGCGCATGTGCAGGCAAGGGAGAGCATGCAAGGTTGGAGGGAGGCTCATGCTAGCGAGTCCCTTCAAAGCATGGGGATTCTGTGTGGGAAGTTTGGCCCGGTTCTATCATTGGTGGGATTCAGAATACTTTTTTGATTATAGGTGAACTATAAATCCCAGCAACGACAACTCCCAAATGTCAAGGTCTATTTTCCCCAAACTCTACCAGTGTTCACATTTGGGCATATTGAGTATTTGTAACAAGTTTGGTCCGGATCCGTCATTGTTTGAATCCACAGTGCTCTCTGGATGTAGGTGAACTACAACTCCCAAACTCAAGTTCAATGCCCACCAGACCCTTCCAGTATTTTCTGTTGGCCATGGGAGTTCTGTGTGCCAAGCTTGGTTCAATTCTATCATTGGTGGAGTTCGGAATGCTCTTTGCTTGGTAGGTGAACTATAAATCCCAGCAACTACAATTACCAAATGTCAAGGTCAAATTTGGGTGTATCCCAGGTATTTGTGCCAAATTTGGTCTAGTGAATGAAAATACATCCTGCATCTCAGATATTTACATTACGGTTCATTACAGTAGCAAAATTACAGTTATGAAGTAGCAACGAAAATAATTTTATGGTTGGGGGGGGGGGTCACCACAACAGGAGGAACTGTATTAAGGAATATTGTGGAATTAGGAAGGTTGAGAAACACTGCATTGGATTGTCCATAACCCCCTTTGAATATGTGCCCTTTCCTCATCAGGCAAACAGGCACCAGCTCCGTCACCATAATGGCGCGCCTGGGTGGGATTGTGGCTCCGGTAGTCCTGATGGGCGGTAGCTACCAGCCCTTCCTGCCTCTGGTGATATTCGGTGTGGCTCCCATCATCTCTGGCATTTGTGCGGGCTTCCTTCCCGAAATGCTCAATGTCCCTCTCTTGGACACAGTGGAAGAAGTGGAGGAAAGGTGCGTCATTTCCAAGTGTGTGTGTGGATGGCTAAAGAGACAGTTGAATCGACAGGTGGACGAAGAGATAGATGAATGGTAGGGAAGGAGGGATTTTGGTGATAGGTGGGTGGATGGATGGACAGACAGATGGACAGGTGAACGGTTAGATGACTATATGGATAGATATGATTGATACAGGTTAGATAGTTATTAGGCTTGTGCAAAAAAAAAATCAGAAGTTTCAGAAATCATAAGAAAATTGGAAGTTTCAGAAATCATATGAAAATCGGAAGTTTCGGAAATCATAAGAAAATTGGAAGTTTCGGAAATCATAAGAAAATCGGAAGTTTCGGATATTGTAAGAAAATCAGAAGTATCCGAAATCATAAGAAAATCGGAAGTTTCAGAAATCATAAGAAAATCAGACGTTTCGAAAATCATAACAAAATAGGAAGTTTCGGATATCATAAAAATTGGAAATTTCAGAAATCGTAAGATAATCAGAAGTTTTGGAAATCATAAGAAAATAAGAAGTTTCAGAAATCGTAAGAAAATCAGGAGTTTCAGGTATTGTAGGAAAATCGGAAGTTTTGGAAATTGTAAGAAAATCGGAAGTTTCAGATATTGTAAGAAAATCGGAAGTTTCGGAAATCATAAGAAAATAGGATGTTTTAGAAATCGTAAGAAATTAGGAAGTTTCGGATATTGTAAGAAAATAGGAAATTTCGGAAATCGTAAGAAAATTGGAAGTTTCAGATATCGTAAGAAAATAGGAAGTTTCGGAAATCGTAAGAAAATCATTAGTTTCAGATATCGTAAGAAATAGGAAGTTTCAGAAATCGTAAGAAAATCGGAAGTTTTGGAAATCGTAAGAAAATCGGAAGTTTCAGATATTGTAAGAAAATCAGAAGTTTCGGAAATCATAAGAAAATCGGAAGTTTCGGAAATCATAAGAAAATCAGAAGTATCCGAAATCATAAGAAAATCGGAAGTTTCGGAAATCATAAGAAAATTGGACATTTTGGAAATCATAAGAAATTCAGAAGTTTCAGAAATCATAAGAAAATCAGACATTTCGAAAATCATAACAAAATAGGAAGTTTCGGATATCATAAAAATTGGAAATTTCAGAAATCGTAAGATAATCAGAAGTTTTGGAAATCATAAGAAAATAAGAAGTTTCAGAAATCGTAAGAAAATCAGGAGTTTCAGGTATTGTAGAAAAATCGGAAGTTTTGGAAATTGTAAGAAAATCGGAAGTTTCAGATATTGTAAGAAAATCGGAAGTTTCGGAAATCATAAGAAAATAGGATGTTTTAGAAATCGTAAGAAATTAGGAAGTTTCGGATATTGTAAGAAAATAGGAAATTTCGGAAATCGTAAGAAAATTGGAAGTTTCAGATATCGTAAGAAAATAGGAAGTTTCGGAAATCGTAAGAAAATCATTAGTTTCAGATATCGTAAGAAATAGGAAGTTTCAGAAATCGTAAGAAAATCGGAAGTTTTGGAAATCGTAAGAAAATCGGAAGTTTCAGATATTGTAAGAAAATCAGAAGTTTCGGAAATCATAAGAAAATCGGAAGTTTCACAAATCGTAAGAAATTAGGAAGTTTCGGATATTGTAAGAAAATCGGAAGTTTCAGATATCGTAAGAAAATCGGAAGTTTCAGATATTGTAAGAAAATCGGAAGTTTCGGAAATCATAAGAAAATAGGAAGTTTCACAAATTGTAAGAAAATTGGAAGTTTCGGAAATTGTAAGAAAATCGGAAGTTTCAGATATCGTAAGAAAATAGGAAGTTTTGGAAATCGTAAGAAAATAGGAAGTTTCAGAAACTGTAAGAAAATTGGAAGTTTCAGAAATCATATGAAAATCTGAGGTTTCGGAAATCATAAGAAAATAGGAAGTTTCAGAAATCGTAAGAAAATCGGAAGTATCCGAAATCATAAGAAAATCGGAAGTTTCGGAAATCATAAGAAAATCGGAAGTTTCGGAAATCGTAAGAAAACCAGAAGTTTCGAAAATCATAAGAAAATCGGAAGTTTTGGAAATCGTAAGAAAATCGGAAGTTTCCGAAATTGTAAGAAAATTGGAAGTTCCGCAGATCAGTGGTTTAACCCGCTATGCCACCAGGGATTAGCAGCAGGCAAAAGAGGGAGCAGGGCATTTTGGGAACAGCACAGAACTCTGGGAAATGTAGTTTGGAAAGGGAGGGGCCCTATGCCAGAGAATTCCAAAGGCCCTGCCCTCAACTACATTTCCCAGACTGCACCAGGATCAGAAAGCACAAATTAGTTCTTTACTTCGAAGTAAGTTCGAAAACATGAATATGTGAGAAAAGGGCCCAAGGGGCCACATTCGGCCCCCAGGCCTCAGTTTGCCCCCTTAGCTTAACTTTCTTTTGCTTTGGTTATAATACCCTTTTAAAACGTTGTGTATTCCCAGAGCCCGGCAGAAATCCAGAGGAGAATCAGGAAAGATGGAAGCTCACATCGTCCACTCCACTCGCTTTTGAGTTTCAAATCTGGAACTCTTTTGGGACAACTGGACTGTGCTTCATCTCCCTTTATAAGGGACTCGACAATTAGGAAACGAGCCAACGAAGATGTTGAAATAGTCCAAGATTTCTAATACTTTGACTCAGTTCAAAGTGGTAACTGCGGAGAAGAAATCAGAATTTTTTATTTTATTTATTTACAGCTTTTTCTATTCCGCCCTTCTCCTCACCCCGCAGGGGACTCAGGGCGGATTACAGTGTACACATGTATGGCAAACCTTCAATGCCAATTTTTGACATACAAACATATACAGACATACACAGAGGCAATTTAACTTTTTCTGGCCACCGGGGGAGCTGTCGCTTTCATCGTCCATCTGCAACGCTGATGAAGCACTTCCGCATTCCCCGCATGCTTCCCCACTAGAATGTTTTTCAGGCCCTAGGGAGGTACATACATACATACCAGGCCCTAGAGAGGTACATACATACATACCAGGCCCTAGGGAGGTACATACATACATACCGGGCCCTAGGGAGGTACATACATACATACATACCGGGCCCTAGGGAGGAACATACATACATACCGGGCCCTAGGGAGGTACATACATACATACCGGACCCTAGGGAGGTACATACATACATACCGGGCCCTAGGGAGGTACATACATACATACCGGGCCCTAGGGAGGTACATACAAGTTACGTATTTCTATGCCAATGTATTTCTCATTTCTACATATGAACAATGAGGAGAGTGGAATAGAGCGATTTAAAGCTCTATTCGAGATCCGGACCGCGGATAGCGATACCTGAAACGCGGATACCGAGTCCCGATAAATGGATACGAAATACATAAATGGATACCGGTACTTATTGTGGTCAGTGGTTGGCTCTTCTCCGCACTCACATGTCGTGGACTCCACTTTGTGGCCCCATTTCTGAAAGTTGGCTCTGCATCTCGTGGTGCCAGAGCGCAGCCTGTTCAGCGCCTTCCACGTTGCCCAGTCTTCTGTGTGCCCAGGAGGGAGTCTCTCATTTGGTATCAGCCATTGGTTGAGATGCTGGGTTTGAGCCTGCCACTTTTGGACTCTCGCTTGCTGGGGTGTTCCAGCGAGTGTCTCTGTAGATCTAAGAAAACTATGTCTTGATTTAAGTCGTTGACGTGCTGGCTGATACCCAAACAGGGGATGAACTGGAGATGTCCCTGCCTTGGTCCTTTCACTATTGGCTGCTACTTCCCGGCGGATGTCAGGTGGTGCAATACCGGCTAAGCAGTGTAATTTCTCCAGTGGTGTGGGGCGCAGACACCCCGTGATAATGCGGCATGTCTCATTAAGAGCCACATCCACTGTTTTAGTGTGGTGAGATGTGTTCCACACTGGGCATGCATACTCAGCAGCAGAGTAGCACAGCGCAAGGGCAGATGTCTTCACTGTATCTGGTTGTGATCCCCAGGTTGTGCCAGCCAGCTTTCGTATGATGTTTCTAGTGCTCACTTTTTGCTTGATGTTGAGGCAGTGCTTCTTGTAGGTCAGAGCACGGTCCAGAGTGACTCCCAGGTATTTGGGTGCGCTGCAATGCTCCAGTGGGATTCCTTCCTTCCCAGGTGATCTTCAGCACATCGCAAGTGTTGAACCTGACTCAGCACATAGAAGATGGCTCTGAAAGGCAGCAGATCACAGGAGCTGTCTTCATAGACTTGTCAGCAGCCTATGATACTGTGAACCACCGCCTCCTCCTGAGAAAAATGTATAATATCACAAAGGATTGCCACCTCACCTACTTCATAGGAAACCTGCTACCAAACAGGAGCTTTTTTGTTGAGTTCCAGGGCCAGAGAAGCAGATGGCGGAAACAGAAGAACGGCCTGCCTCAGGGGAGCGTGCTTGCTCCATCCATGTTCAACATCTACACAAATGACCAGCCACTGCCAGAAGGGACAGAGAGTTTCATCTATGCTGATGATCGTGCCATCACCGCTCAAGCAGGGAGCTTTGAGATGGTCGAACAGAAGCTCTCCAAAGCTCTAGGTGCTCTTACTGCCTATTACAGGGAAAACCAGCTGATCCCCAACCCATATAAAACACATCTCAAGAACAGAGAAGCATCCCGAGCTCTGAAGATCACCTGGGAAGGAATCCCACTGGAGCATTCCAGCGCACCCAAATACCTCGGAGTCACTCTGGATCGTGCTCTTACCTACAAGAAGCATTGCATGAACATCAAGCAAAAAGTGGGCTCTAAAAACAACATCATACGAAAGCTGACTGGCACAACCTGGGGATCAAAACCAGACACAGTGAAGACATCTGCCCTTGCGCTGTGCTACTCTGCTGCTGAGTATGCATGCCCAGTGTGGAACACATCTCACCACACTAAAACAGTGGATGTGGCTCTTAATGAGACATGCCGCATTATCACGGGGTGTCTGCGACCCACACCACTGGAGAAATTATACTGTCTAGCCGGTATTGCACCACCTGACATCCGCCGGGAAGTAGCAGCCAAGAGTGAAAGGACCAAGGCAGAGACATCTCCAGCTTGACCCCGACCGCGGCGGAGACTCCCGCCTTCAAATTGGTGTGAACTGCAGCGGAGAGTTCTGGAGTTCCTGGAAGCCAAGTTTGGGACCAACTGATGAAATGTGCCCCAACAGGCAGCTCAAAGCCAGTTTCCCTTTTCCCTCTCCTTACTTTGTAACTGTTCCCTAATAAAGGTACTTGAAACTTGCAACTTTTAATCTCTCCGTTTGATACATTGTATCTTTCCATGCCTCAGACTAACTCAACCCTGAAATAAACCCTTTTCCAGGCTCCGGGGAACCGTGAGCCTGCTGGGGGTGCCTACTGGCGCCCTCGGAACGCCGGATCTGCATCCGTTAAAACCGCGGATACCGAAACCCCCATTTTGGACCCCCGTATCCGCCAAAACAACAAAATGGCGGATTGACCCCGTTCTAATTTTGTATTTTTCTACGATTAATTCTAAGACTAACTGCTATCTCGCTTTCCTCACTTTGGACCCCTACGCCCTATGTTATTATTATTATTATTATTATTAACTTTATTTGTACCCCGCTAGCATCTCCCGAAGGACTCGATGCGGCTTACACAGGCTGAAGCCTCAAAACAAAATACAATAGAAAACATAACACAACAATAACAAAGCAAATCAAACAATAAGCAAAATAATGACAATGGCAGTACATCAAGACATTATTAAAACTGGTTCGGCCGGCACAATGGGGTACAAGGGTTAAAAGTGCTGAAATGGCAGGAGGTACGTAGGATTAAAAGTGCAATGTGCAGCGACGATTTGTTATACTAAGGTGCTACTAGGACTTGGGTGGGGATTCCTAGTCTGAGAAGGCACAACGGAACAGCCATGTTTTTAGATTCCTTCTGAAAACAGCTAGAGTAGGGGCCTGTCGGAGATCTTTTGGAAGGGCGTTCCAAAGTCGGGGGGCCGCCACAGAGAAAGCCCTGTCCCGTGTCCCACCAAGCGCGCTTGCGACGTGGGTGGGATCACGAGCAGGGCCTCCCCAGATGACCGGAGCGAGCGTGTGGGTTCGTAAATGGAGATGCGGTCCCGCAGGTAGGGTGGTCCCAAACTGTTCAGGGCTTTGTAGGTGAGCACCTGCACTTTGAATTGGGCTCGGAAAATAAATGGCAGCCAGTGGAGCTCCTTGAACAAGAGGGTTGACCTCTCTCTTTTTTTTTTTTTAATTAAATTTTATTTTGAAAAGATAATACACCAACCATATATGTTGCAAAAATGTACACATACACAAACAAACACACATACACAAACAACCCTCCATACAGTTACCCCTCCACCCACTCCCAGTGCTACCCACCACCTTGACTTCCGTCACTAATCCACGCAGGATTTATGCAAAGCTTATTTAACCCTCTATACTTCTAATTCAATAAATTCCTCTTGTTTTTATTTCTTTAGCTCTCCCGTCAAGTATGCTAAGGCCAGCTTCCAGTTTCTTTCAAATATTTCATTATTTTCATATTTCAAATTGCTTGAAATCTTAGCCATCTGTGCATAATCCCACAATTTATCCTTCCAGTCTTTGATGCTTAATGTTTTCTCCCCTTTCCAATTTTTGGCAATTGTAATGCGTGCAGCCGCAAAGCTGTACAAGCAGATTTCTCTCTCTGGCTGTTCTAAGCTGCCTCTGAATATCCCTAATAGGCACATCCCTGGGTTCTTTTTTACTTTGTTGTAAATCATTTTATTTGTTTCCTTTATTATTCTTTTCCAATAGATCTGCACCAGTTCGCACGACCACCATACGTGGAAGAAAGTCCCTTTCTGTCTTTTGCATCTCCAACAGGATCCTGTTTGTGACTTGTCCATTTTGGCGAGGAGGGCTGGAGTTATGTAGCATCTGTAGAACATTTTATATACATTATCTCTAATTGAAGCTGCCACTGTAAATTTAAATCCATTGTTCCACAGGTTTTCCCAGATGTCAAAATCTATGCTTCTCCCTAAATCTTTTGCCCAAGAGATCATGGGGGTTTTAACACGATTATCTTCCAAATTATAGTGTAGAATATATTTGTATAATCTGGCTATTAATCCTTTTTCCCCTTTATCTAATATAGTTTCCAGATCTGATTTTTTGGAAGCAAATCCCCTCTTCTCGTCTTTTTTGAATCTATCGTATAATTGATGATATCGGAACCAATCTTTAATACCCAATTCGTCTTTTCCCCTCAGTGCCCAATAATAATAAATGGCAGCCAGTGGAGCTCCTTGAACAAGAGGGTTGACCTCTCTTGATAATGAGCTCCGGTTAGCATCCTGGCTGCTGCCCGCTGGACCAATTGTAGCTTCCGAGCCGTCTTCAAGGGCAGCCCCACGTAGAGCGCATTGCAGTAATCCATTCTAGAGGTGACCAAGGCATGGACCACCCCGGCCAGATCCGCCTTCACGAGGTACGGTCGCAGCTGGCGCACAAGTCTCAGTTGCGCAAAGGCCCTCCCGGATACCGCCGACACCTGAGCCTCAAGTGTAAGCGAAGAATCCAAGAGGACACCCAAACTGCGGACCTGTGGCTTCAGGGGGAGTGTAACCCCGTCCAGCACAGGTTGCCACCCTATACCCCGATCCGGTTTACGATCGACCAGGAGGACCTCTGTCTTGTCGGGATTGATCTTCAGCTTGTTCTTCCTCATCCAGATAGACACAGCGGCCAGGCACTCGTCCAGCACCCGAGAAGCCTCCTTGGAATTAGGTGGAAAGGAGTAGTAGAGTTGCGCGTCATCCGCATAGAGATGGCACCCGACTCCAAAACTCCGGATGACCTCTCCCAGCGGTTTCATGTAGATGTTGAAAAGCATGTGTTATATTTGTTAATTGTGTTTTTACTGTAATATTGATCTATTTATGTTATGTTTACTTATTTTTGGACTTATTTATTGATTGTTGTTGTTCATTCGTTCAGTCGTCTCCGACTCTTCGTGACCTCATGGACCAGCCCACGCCAGAGCTCCCTGTCGGCCGTCACCACCCCCAGCTCCTTCAAGGTCAGTCCAGTCACTTCAAGGATGCCATCCATCCATCTTGCCCTTGGTCGGCCCCTCTTCCTTTTGCCTTCCACTTTCCCCAGCATCATTGTCTTCTCTAGGCTTTCCTGTCTCCTCATGATGTGGCCAAAGTACTTCAACTTTGTCTCTAGTATCTTTCCCTCCAGTGAGCAGTCGGGCTTTATTTCCTGGAGGATGGACTGGTTGGATCTTCTCGCAGTCCAAGGCACTCTCAGCACTTTCCTCCAGCACCACAGCTCAAAAGCATCGATCTTCCTTCGCTCAGCCTTCCCGAAGGTCCAGCTCTCACATCCGTAGGTCACTACAGGGAATACCATGGCTTTGACTAGGCGGATCTTCGTTGCCAGTCTGATGTCTCTACTCTTTACTATTTTATCGAGACTGGACATGGCTCTCCTCCCAAGAAGGAAGCGTCTCCTGATTTCCTGGCCACAGTCTGCATCTGCAGTAATCTTTGCACCTAGAAATACAAAGTCTGTCACGGCCTCCACGGTTTCTCCCTCTATTTCCCAGTTGTCAATCATTCTTGTTGCCATCATCTTGGTTTTTTTTTACGTTTAGCTGCAACCCGGCTTTTGCGCTTTCTTCTTTCACCTTGATTAGAAGGCTCCTCAGCTCCTCCTCGCTTTCGGCCATCAGAGTGGTGTCATCTGCATATCTGAGGTTGTTAATGTTTCTTCCAGCCATTTTCACCCCAGATTTGCATTCATCAAGTCCCGCACATCCTCGCATGATGTGTTCTGCATACAAGTTAAAAAGGTTGGGTGAGAGGATGCAGCCTTGCCGGACGCCTTTCCCAATCTGGAACCAGTCTCCTGTTCCGTGGTCAGTTCTTGATATCGAGCTCTTTTGGGGGGTTCTCCCAGCGAGGGGAGACCCAAAGGACCTCGAATGGGGTCCTGACCTTGGCGAGCGGCCAGCGGATGCCAATTAAGAAAAACGCAAAAACGTTGAAAATCAATCTCGCCAGAGGCTGAAGGGGCAATCTGCGACCGAGGCGTTTATTTAGCGATTCAGCTGAAAAGGATGCATTACAGGGATATTTCCTCTATAAGCATACAGTACAGTGATTTTCAGGCATATTTATACAGACAGAACAAAGGAATCCTGGCTTGAATCTCCCGCCCGCCTCCTGTCAGTCCCCTCTGTCCTGGTTGGCCGGCTCTGGAACAGCTGGGAGGAGGCTTGGCCGCTGGTCCCACCCTCCCTCCAATCGCCGGCCGCTGTTGCCTCCAGAGGGCCAATCAGAGCCCTCGGAGCGCCTCCAGAGATTGTCCAATCAGCGGCCAGGAGGCGGGCTCTAGTTTGACAGCGCAGAGGGGCGGAATGCCTGGGAGGCGTCTGCCAGCTGATGGAACACCTTTTGTCTCTTCACGGCAGGGAGGCGGATGGGGAGAACAAGGGATTTCCTGGGTCCTGATAAAAGATGTGTATAGGCAAAAAGGGTGGCTATGGGTGGTGTCTGGATCTTCAACCTTGTGGGCAAAGAGATCCTTTGTCACAAGGGAGCATGCACAAACACCACAATTGGTGTAATCAGTCTGTTTTTCCGGGCTTTTGGCTGACAAAATCTCTGGCTTTTGTTTGTCTGAACTCTGAAAAACAAAGCCATAGATTTGCCAGTATTTTCCATGCAATGTCAATATGAATGGAGTTCCTTCCAAGGAAATTGGATTTCCTTAACTGTAATCCCCTGGTCACATATTCTTTTATAGGGTAAAGTTCAAGAGGGGAAAGGCAAGGAAAGGGGTGAGGGTGCACCTCATTCCATTACATTCCATATTACACACACTTCATACATATATTCTTTACAGTCTTTCATAACTCATAGATTTCATAAAAAGGGTCCCCATCCCCTCCCCATCCCAGCAAAGTTTATTAGAAAACCCACAGCAATTTAATAAAGGCAATCAGCAGAGTTCCTGAGGTATGATCCTTTGCAACAAGGGCATGCACCCACAGGCGGGGGCCATGCTTCTCAAGCGGCTTGGTTTGGAGTTCATAGAGGAAGTCCGTGACGCTAGGGCACCAAGTCAGTCAGAGAGGGCAGAGAAAGTCCTCAAGGAATCCGCAAATGGTGGAGAGTGGGGCAATGTCCTTTGGAGAACTACATTTCCCTGATCTTTGGGCCAGGGTCCAGTGCACAAGCCAGAGAATTCACAGAGAGGAAACAGGAACCCAGTTATGTGTGCTGGGTCAGGAAGCAGCAGAATCCATTGTCTGGCCCTTGGCGAACTACAAATGCTTGGGGGGGAAGATGCTCTGCATCATTCTGACTGTTGCGACTTGGTCCTTGTACAGATTCCTCAGGAGAGAGGGAAGGGGGCTTGGGATGCCCATCCCACCAAGAACTTGCCACAATTTATTATGATCCACACAGTCAATATTTATTGATATTACTCCCCAATTTCACTCCCCTCTGGATGTTGATCTGTTTTCTTTCCTCTCCTGGGTGTCCCCGCCCCCTTTGCATAACATCACCGAACAAGCCAATGGCGTGTGAGCAGGAAGGAGACGGTAGCCAATGAGGAAGCCGCCTGGGGCCGAGCGATTCCTTTCTGTTTTCTTTCCTCCTCCTTCCGTGTCCCCGCCCCCGCCTCCCGAGCGAGCCAATCATAGCGAGCGGCGGAGGGCGGAGCGGCCAATGAGCGCGCCCGGCTGCCAACGGGGTCGGGCCTAGCTGGCCCAAGAAGCCGGGTGCGGAGCCGGGGGCTAAAGTAATCCGGCCTGCCGGGGAAGGCGCCTCTTGGGCGGTCACCTCCGCCGCCATGTCGCGGTGGTTCTTCCCGTGGTCGAGCTCCATCAAGAAGCGGGCCTGCCGGTACTTGCTGCAGCATTACTTGGGCCACTTCCTGGAGGAGAGGCTGGGCCTGGAGCAGCTGAGCCTCGACCTCTACGCCGGCGCCGGGCGCCTCAGCCGCATCCACCTCGACGTCTGGGTGAGGCTCCCTTCATAGCGTTGCCCTTCGGAGGCTAAAACCTCGCACAAAGGGAACAGGAAGAAGGGGAAGGGAGGTATAACAGAGATGTGTAGAATCAAAGGGTCAGAAACAGGAGGAATAAGGTGTTGTCCAAGGCTGTCGTGGCTGGAATTATTGTGAAATTCAGGCAGGAAACAATCAGGGCCAGCTGACACCTCACAACAAAGAATTCAACCCCCAGGCAGGAAGCAGCCAGGCTTTGAAGCTGCAAGGCCATTCAGTGCTAATCAAGCTGGCCAATGGCAACATTAAGACTTGCCTTCAACAGACAAGAGTTCTTTCTCCCACCCTGGACACAATTCCACATACATACATACATACATACACATATATATAGGATCCCCCCCCCCCCAGGCAGGAAGCAGCCAGGCTTTGAAGCCGCAAGGCCGTTCACCAATGGCAACATTCACACTTGCCTCAATCAGACAAGAGTTCTTTCTCCCACCCTGGACATCATTCCACAGGTATAAATAAATATATATATGATTCCCCCAGGCAGGAAGCAGCCAGGCTTTGAAGCTACAAGGCCATTCAGTGCTAATCAAGCTGGCCAATGGCAACATTCACACTTGCCTCCAGCAGACAAGAGTTCTTTCCCTCACCCTGGACATCATTTCAGATAGATAGATAGATATGGGATTCCGCCAGGCAGGAAGCAGCCAGGCTTTGAAGCTGCAAGGTTTTGCAATTGTAATCAAGCTGGCCAATGGCAACATTCACACTTGCCTCAATCAGACAAGAGTTCTTTCTCCCACCCTGGACATTATTCCACATACATACATACATACACACACATATATATATATAGGATTTCCCCCCCCCCCCCAGGCAGGAAGCAGGCAGGCTTTGAAGCTGCAAGGCCATTCACCAATGGCAACATTAACACTTGCCTCCAACAGACAAGAGTTCTTTCTCCCACCCTGGACATCATTCCAGAGATATTATAAAGGATTCCCCTAAGCAGGAAGCAGGCAGGCTTTGAAGCTGCAAGGCCATTCAGAGCTAATCAAGCTGGCCAATGACAACATTTACACTTGCCTCCAGCAGACAAGAGTTCTTTCTCCCACCCTGGACATCATTCCACAGATAGATAGATAGATAGATAGATTTCCCCCAGGCAGGAAGCAGCCATGCTTTGAAGCTGCAAGGCCATTCAGTGCTAATCAAGCTGGCCAATGCCAACATTAGCACTTGCTTCCAACAGACAAGAGTTCTTTCCCCCACCCTGGGCATCATTCCACAGATAAATAGATATATTATTCCCTCAGGCAGGAAGCAGCCAGGCTTTGAAGCTGCAAGGCCATTCAGTGCTTATCAAGCAGGCCAATGGCAGCATGAACATTTGCCTCCAGCAGATAAGAGTTCTCCCACTCTGGACATTATTCCACAGATATGATATAATTCCCCAGGCAGGAAGCAGCCAGGCTTTGAAGCTGCAAGGCCATTCAGTGCTAATCAAGCTGGCCAATGGCAACATTAACACTTGCCTCAATCAGACAAGAATTCTTTCTCCCACCTTGGACATCATTCCACAGATAGATAGATAGATTGATTGATTGATTGATTGATTGATTTCCCCAAGGCAGGAAGCAGCCAGGCTTTGAAGCTGCAAGGTCATTCAGTGCTAATCAAGCTGGCCAGTGGCAACATTCACACTTGCCTCAATCAGACAAGAGTTCTTTCTCCTACCCTGGGCATCATTCCGTATATATATATATATATATATAGAGAGAGAGAGAGAGAGAGAGAGGATTCCCTCAGGCAGGAAGCAGCCAGGCTTTGAAGCTGCAAGGCCATTCAATGCTAATCAAGCTGGCCAGTTGCAACATTCACATTTGCCGCCAACACCCTGGCCATCATTCCACAGATATATAAACCCATTTGTCCTAGTTTCCAACCTCTGAAGATGCCTGCCATAAATGTGGGTGAAACGTCAGGAGGGAATGCTTCTGGAACGGACCGAAAAACCTACAACAACCCAACCTGAACGTTACATTGTCCTAAAGGAATCAGAATGGTTTTCCAGGGACTTCTGGCATGCAAGGCCCATTCTACGCTGTCCTTATGGATCTGATCCCAGGTTATCTACTTTGCACTTGATTCTATGAGTCTCCACTGCCAGATAATCCAGGATCTGATCCTGGGATAGATAGCAGTGTAGAAGGTCTGGGATGGAAAGGTCAAAAGGGAAGCTTTCCAAGTTGAGAGGCAAGCTAGGGACAAGGTTGCCCAATAACAACCAGCGAGGACTCGAATAAACAGGAAGCAGCCTGCCAAAAAAGTTAGGATGACAACAACTCGTCTGTTGACGTCGGGGACGTTCCTGGAAAGGCCCGTCCCAGGGCAAAGGAATCCGTCACGTTCAGTTCTGCCGGAATCCTGAGTAGGGAAAGGTGTCATGTCCTTTCTGACAACGTAAACACTCTATTTCCTCCAGATCCGAGGAAAGGGAAGGATGGATAGAGAGTAGAAAGAAGACAAAGAGGGAGCGAGAGAGAAAAGTAACAATAGAAGAATAGGAAGGAGCGAGGAAGGGAGGCTTATCATTTTTGTGCGAACTTGTATAAACAGTCGTACATTTCCATACTTATGTTTATATTTACATATTTACTTCCTCCTTTTCCGTTATTTCTTTCCGTTCCTTAACTCTCCTTACTATCTTGGTGTGAACTTCTATACGAGGGTTGAATGAAAAGTAATGCCTCCACCTTCGTTACTTGGGTTTGGATGGGAATATTTTAATAAATCAAATGCAGAAATAATCCTTAGAATGTGATCTTTAACTAGAAGAAGAGGAGGAGGAACTTTGTTTTTCTACCCCTCCTCCATCTCCCCGAAGGGACTCGGGGTGGCTTACATCGGGCCCAAGCCCAAGGCAGAATACAATTAAAAACAAAGCAAAAACAATTAAGACAGCGTAAAACATCATAACAATAATAGCGAGAAACAACAATAACAGCAAACTAATTTTGGAGAGGGGGAGGAAAACCACTATGTTAAAGGATAAGTGGTTTAGTAAGGTGGATAATAATGTATAACGGCATTCACTTTTCCGCATAGTCACCAGACAATTGGATACATTTCTGCCAACGATGAGCAAGTTATTTGAAGCCGTCGCAGAAGAAGTCGACACTGTTTCCACAACCCGTTGTGCACAGATCTTCCGATAGCCAAGCAAGGCAATAATGTGACCCACACGTTCTTGTGAAATGCCGATTATGCTTGAAATAATCCTTAGAATGTGCTCTCTAATGACCACAATTCACTTTGGATACATTTCTGCCAACAATGAACAAGTTATTTGAAGCCGTCGCAGAAGAAGTCGACACTCTGTTTCCGCAACCCGTCGTGCACAGATCTTCCGAGAGCCAAGCAAGGCAATAATGTGACCCACATGTTCTTGTGATATGCCAATTATGCTTGAAATAATCCTTAGAATGTGCTCTTTAATGACCACAATTCACTTTGGATACATTTCTGCCAACAGTGAACAAGGCATTTGAAGCCGTCGTGGAAGAAGTTGACACTCTTGTTTCCGCAACCCATCGTGCACAGATCTTCCGAGAGCCAAGCAAAGCAATAATGTGACCCACACGTTCTTGTGAAATGCCGATTATGCTTGAAATAATCCTTAGAATGTGCTCTTTAACTCCTACTATTCACTTTCCTACATAATCACCAGACAATTGGATACATTTCTGCCAACGATGAGCAAGTTATTTGAAGCCGTCGCAGAAGAAGTCGACACTCTGTTTCCGCCACCCATTGTGCACAGATCTTCCAAGAGCCAAGCAAGGCAATAATGTGACCCACACGTTCTTGTGAAATGCCGATTATGCTTGAAATAATCCTTAGAATGTGCTCTCTAACGACCACTATTCACTTTCCCACATAACCACTAGACAATTGGATACATTTCTGCCAACGATGAGCAAGTTATTTGAAGCCGTCGCAGAAGAAGTCGACACTCTGTTTCCGCAACCCATCGTGCACAGATCTTCCGAGAGCCAAGCAAGGCAATAATGTGACCCACATGTTCTTGTGAAATGCCGATTATGTTTGAAATAATCCTTAGAATGTGCTCTCTAACGACCACAATTCACTTTCCCACATAACCACCAGACATTGGATACATTTCTACCAACGATGAGCAAGTTATTTGAAGCCGTTGCAGAAGAAGTCGACACTCTGTTTCCACAACCCGTCGTGCACAGATCTTCCGATAGCCAATCAAGGCAATAATGTGACCCACATGTTCTTGTGAAATGTCAATTATGCTTGAAATAATCCTTAGAATGTGCTCTCTAACGACCACTATTCACTTTCCCACATAACCACCAGACATTGGATACATTTCTACCAACGATGAGCAAGTTATTTGAAGCCGTCGCAGAAGAAGTCGACACTCTGTTTCCACAACCCGTCGTGCACAGATCTTCCGAGAACCAAGCAAGGCAATAATGTGACCCACACGTTTTTGTGAAATGCCTATTATGCTTGAATGTGCTCTCTAACAACCACTATTCACTTTCCCACATAACCACCAGACATTGGATACATTTCTGCCAATGATGAACAGGTTATTTGAAGCCGTCACGGAAGAAGTCGATCTGGGATCAGATCCTGGAATATAAGGACAGTGTAGATGGGGCCTTGCATGCCAGAAGTCCCTGGAGAACCATTCCGATTCCTTTAGGACAGTTTAACGTTCAAGTTGGCTTGTTGTAGGTTTTTCGTTCTGTTCCAGAAGCATTCTCTCCTGACGTTTCTCCCACATCTATGACAGGCATCCTCAGAGGTTGTGAGGTCTGTTGGAAACTAGGAAAATCGGGTTTATATCCCTGTGGTATAATGTCCAGGGTGGGATAAAGAACTCTTGAATGTTGGAGGCCTCCAGACTTTTGATGAGCTTGCTAATATTTTCACGAACCCCAATGGCCTCCAGACATTTGATGAGCTTGCTAATATTTTCACAAACCCCGATGGCCTCCAGACATTTGATGAGCTTGCTAATATTTTCACAAACCCCGATGGCCTCCAGACATTTGATGAGCTTGCTAATATTTTCACAAACCCCAATGGCCTCCAGACATTTGATGAGCTTGCTAATATTTTCACAAACCCCGATGGCCTCCAGACATTTGATGAGCTTGCTAATATTTTCACGAACCCCGATGGCCTCCAGACATTTGATGAGCTTGCTAATATTTTCACAAACCCCGATGGCTTCCAGACATTTGATGAGCTTGCTAATATTTTCACAAACCCCGATGGCCTCCAGACATTTGATGAGCTTGCTAATATTTTCACAAACCCCGATGGCCTCCAGACATTTGATGAGTTTGCTAATATTTTCACAAACCCCGATGGCCTCCAGACATTTGATGAACTTGCTAATATTTTCACAAACCCCGATGGCCTCCAGACATTTGATGAGCTTGCTAATATTTTCACAAACCCCGATGGCCTCCAGACATTTGATGAGTTTGCTAATATTTTCACAAACCCCGATGGCCTCCAGACATTTGATGAACTTGCTAATATTTTCACAAACCCCGATGGCCTCCAGACATTTGATGAGCTTGCTAATATTTTCACAAACCCCGATGGCCTCCAGACATTTGATGAGTTTGCTAATATTTTCACAAACCCCGATGGCCTCCAGACATTTGATGAACTTGCTAATATTTTCACAAACCCCGATGGCCTCCAGACATTTGATGAGTTTGCTAATATTTTCACAAACCCCGATGGCCTCCAGACATTTGATGAGCTTGCTAATATTTTCACAAACCCCGATGGCCTCCAGACATTTGATGAGTTTGCTAATATTTTCACAAACCCCGATGGCCTCCAGACATTTGATGAACTTGCTAATATTTTCACAAACCCCGATGGCCTCCAGACATTTGATGAGTTTGCTAATATTTTCACAAACCCCGATGGCCTCCAGACATTTGATGAGCTTGCTAATATTTTCACAAACCCCGATGGCCTCCAGACATTTGATGAGTTTGCTAATATTTTCACAAACCCCGATGGCCTCCAGACATTTGATGAGCTTGCTAATATTTTCACAAACCCCGATGGCCTCCAGACATTTGATGATCCAACTATGTGGCAGTGAGTCAAATGCTTTTTTTTTGGGTAATCAATCCATGTTGCATAGAAGATTGTTTTGCGGCTTTTGCAATTCTCCAGTATCATTTTGTCAGTCACAAGCTGATCCTCCGTGCCCGTCATCTTCGTCTCCAGCACAGATCCTGACACTTCTTCCCCTATTCGACTTGTAGGGTCTGTCTAAATGCCATTATAGTGCCCCATAAGGATTATTTCCCCCTTTGCTCTTCCCTAGTCCGTCAATGAGTTCCTGGAGTCCGTCGGAGCCCCGCTGGAGATCGTGGATGGCTTCATCGACAGCATCGCGGTCACCATCCCCTGGTCTGCCTTAGTCACCGAGAACTGCACCGTGGAAGTGAGCGGACTGCAGATCACCTGCCGTCCCAAGTACCGGAGTGGTGAGCTTTTGGAGGGTGGAGAACGGGGAGTGGGGGGGATGGGACACTTAAGAATCATAGAGTTGATAGGCTCCGGAGACGGATAAGGAAGCGCGAGGGCTAGACTGCGCATGTGCGCTTCTTACACATATGCTAAAATAATGTATAAATATTACAATTCATATATTTATGACTGCGCATGCGCGCTTCTTACACATGCGCAAAAATAATGTATAAATATTACAATTAATTTATTTATGACTGCGCATGTGCGCCTTTTACACATATGCTAAAATAATGTATAAATATTACAATTAATATATTTATGACTGCGCATGCGCACTTCTTACACATATACTAACATAATGTATAAATATTACAATTCATATATTTATGGCTGCGCATGCGCACTTCTTACACATATACTAAAATAATGTATAAATATTACAATTCATATATTTATGGCTGCACATGCGCACTTCTTACACATATACTAAAATAGTGTATAAATATTACAATTCATATATTTATGGCTGCGCATGCGCACTTCTTACACATATACTAAAATAGTGTATAAATATTACAATTCATATATTTATGGCTGCGCATGCGCACTTCTTACACATATACTAAAATAGTGTATAAATATTACAATTCATATATTTATGGCTGCGCATGCGCACTTCTTACACATATACTAAAATAGTGTATAAATATTACAATTCATATATTTATGGCTGCGCATGCGCACTTCTTACACATATACTAAAATAGTGTATAAATATTACAATTTATATATTTATGGCTGCACATGCGTGCTTCTTATACATATACTAAAATAATGTATAAATATTACAATTCATATATTTATGGCTGCGCATGCGCACTTCTTACACATATGCTAAAATAATGTATAAATATTACAATTCATATATTTATGACTGCGCATGTGCACTTCTTACACATATGTTAAAATAATGTATAAATATTACAATTCATATATTTATGACTGCGCATGCGCGCTTCTTACACATATGCCAAAATAATGTATAAATATTACAATTAATTTATTTATGACTGCGCATGCGCGCTTCTTACACATATGCTAAAATAATGTATAAATATTACAATTCATATATTTATGACTGTGCATGCGCACTTCTTACACATATGCTAAAATAATGTATAAATATTACAATTCATATATTGATGACTGCGCATGCGCGCTTCTTACACATATGCCAAAATAATGTATAAATATTACAATTAATATATTGATGACTGCGCATGCGCGCTTCTTACACATTTGCTAAAATAATGTATAAATATTACAATTAATTTATTTATGACTGCGCATGTGCGTCTCTTACACATATGCTAAAATAATGTATAAATATTACAATTCATATATTTATGACTGCGCATGCGTGCTTCCTACACATATGCTAAAATCATGTATAAATATTACAATTTATTTATGACTGCGCATGCGCACCTCTTACACATATGCTAAAATAATGTATAAATATTACAAATAATATATTGATGACTGCGCATGCGCGCTTCTTATACATATACTAAAATAATGTATAAATATTACAATTAATATAGCGTCCCTACTTTGTGGATTTTCAGTTATCACGGGTGATCCTGGACCGGAACTCCTGCAATAAGTGAGGGAACACTGTATACATTCTGTATTATTTATTTACCCCACATTTAAGCGACCGTGGATAATGGATGTGTTAGTACCCCCTCATTACATGTGGATTGTTTACATAGAAATACATAAACTTTGTGTAATGTTTAGAAAGAGACGAAAGGATGAGCCGCCAGAGAAGGAGACTCCATAGAGGACATTGTGCATATTTTGTTTGATGTGTTCTTTTGTGTCTCCACAGCCGCCCCCGGCTCAGAGTCGCAAAGCTGGGCATCATGCATGACTACCAGCATGCAACTGGCACAGGAGTGCCTGAAGGACCAAGCGGAAGAGCCCTCCGACACCCCTCAACCCCTGGAGGGGCTGGAGATGTTTGCCCAGACCATTGAAACCGGTGAGTGGGTTTGGTGTGTCAAGCAACCCCTTCAAAGCAGCAGCCCAATGACACTGGGGATAGAAAATCGCACGAGCCCTAGTCTTGAAGTGGGGAAGCTGGTGGGCATCTTTGAAGGACATGGGAAGCCTAATAAGAATAATAATAATAATAATTAATAATAATAGTGTGCTTTCCGAATTGTTACCAGAGAGTTCCTTTGTCAGGTTTTACAGTGTATTGTAATGTAATATAGCTGAGTCATGCACTGCTAATAGGCTTCTATTGGAAATGCGGAGTCATGCATTAACTGTATATAGAACTTAATTTGGGGAATGTGTTCTGGCCTAGTCCAGGTGATTGTGAATGATGCAATCCTGGGTCTGAGTTAAGTTAATGAGTTGGGAACCAATCAGAGATTGCTATGTGTAATTGTATAGAATTGTATATAAGGAAGTCGTGTACAGTGTATTCTTTCTCCTTGTGCTGCTAAGACAAGTTATAACTGTATGCTGTGGTAAGTTTGTAATATCATCTAGACTGGGGGAAGGACAATGGTAAAACTGACAATGGCCGGGCATGTGCTCAAGTGTATGTAAAAGGTTCCAGAGTGACTGCGGGCTGTGGGAGCAGTTGACTGAAAATACTGTGCAGGAAGAAGCTACTGGAAAGTGCTGAAGTTGTGCAGCTGATCTGCTGCTGAATTGTGAAGTTAATCTCAACTTCCTATGATAGGGATCATGAAAACAGCTTGGCACCTGGCCCAGCTGCAGAAATTAATGAGCAAATAGATAGACGGGAGGTGATTAGTCAAAACAGGAGAGCCGAACAGTGGCTTCGGCATTCTGTCAGTCTCCGAGAGAAAAAGATAAGGAATTCTCAGCTAAAGTGAAACCAGTTTCTGAGTGCTAGAGACATAGCTAAGGAAGAGATAAAAGTCACAAGTACAGGATATGTAGTCAGATGAAGCATCGTTTGGAATCAAGTCAAGAAGTTGTCCTTGGAAAAATGTTTGGATTATTGATGTCGCCATACTAGGTGATAGTCGCATTGAGGAAAAACAACAGGAAAAACTCAGCCGCTATCAACAACAGGAAAAACTCAGCCTTGTGATTTTGTGATATGAAATCCAGCATATAGATCTCGTTTGCTGCGACATACTGTGCTTTTGTGTCAGTAATAATAATAATAATAATAATGGTGTGCTTTCCGAATTGTTACTGGAGAGTTCCTATGATAGGAAACATGAAAACAGCTCTGGCCCAGCTGCAGAAATTAATGAGCAAATAGACAGACGGGAGGAGTTCAGTCAAAACAGGAGAGCCGAACAGTGGTTTCGGCATTCTGCCAGTCTCCGAGAGAAAAAGATAAGGAATTCTCAGCTAAAGCAAAACCAGTTTCTGAGTGCTAGAGACATAGCTAACGAAGAGATAAGAGTCCCAAGTACAGGATATGTAGTCAGATGAAGCATCGTTTGGAATCACGTCAAGACCCTAACCCGGGCCCTTCGATCTTTGGGGGAGGCCCTCCTTTCCCCCCTACCAATCTCACAAGCTCGTCTTGTGGGTACAAGGGAGAGAGCCTTCTCCTCTGTGGCTCCTCGACTTTGGAACTCATTATCTGGAGAGATCAGGAAAGTCCCTAGAAGTGTTCAAAAAGGACCTTAAAACCTTGCTCTTCCGCTGCGCCTTTGGCGAGTAGGTGCACAACACGACACTCTTGCTCCCCTCAACACTTCTGCCACTGGAGTACACACCCTCCAAATGGGAAGTTTAGCTTCACAACTCTGTTTGTTTTTATGAGTTCCCTGCAAATAACCTGCTCCTATTTTTATCTCATTAGATTTTAATCGTTTTATCTTGTACATGTGGCCTGCCCATTGTTATCGTGATTGTGTTTATTGGAATGTTATTTTATGACTATGTTATACTTCGGCGTTCATTTTGATGATGATTGTTGCATCCCAGTTCAAGAAACGAGACCATAAGATTAAATCCACCACACTGGACTGTAGGAAAAGCAATCCTTGTTTATTGATGAAAAATTGGTTACAAAAGAAAGGCAAATGCAAAGTCAAAAAGCCACAATAGAAACACAGCAGTCAGTAAAATCTGAACTTGAGCAAAATTTCAAAAGCCACAATACAAGAACCAGGAATCTGTTAGCCTCTCGCTAACCATGAACTTGATAACTAAGCCTCTGGGATTACCGGCCATGAAACACAGGAATTCTGCCAAGGCACAGCCACAATCCCAAACGTTGCTTGATTTAAAGAGGCACCCGGCAGGAGACCTCTTAAACCAAAGAAGCTATTCTTTGAAACGCCCCTTGACTTTGACATCTGGGCCTCTCTCTCCTGTAAACGATGTGACCTTCGTAGAAACTGGGAAATATTTCTGTCTCTAACTATCTGTTCTCTTCAGTCCTCATTAAAAACCCCAGGTGGAGAGATATCACGGCTAGTGATATCACGGCTAACTTCCAAAACATTTTCCTCCAGCTGTTGGGTTTCGTTTTCATCCCTGCTGACCTCTGCATCAACAACAGATTCCACACTGTCAGGGTCAGGGAGAGCTTGCTCAGTTGGAAAAACTATCAGAGAATCCGGTTCACACAGATCAGGATCAGGCTGAACCCCAACAATGATGTTTGTTGTTTATGCTTTGCTTCTATTTTGCTGCAATATGTTATCCGGGCTTGGCCCCATGTAAGCCGCTCCGAGTCCCCATTGGGGAGATGGTGCCGGAGTATAAATAAAGATTATTATTATTATTATTATTATTATTAAGGTCTCATCCTTGTTCATGGAAGCATTGCTTGGAAAATTCATGTTTTAAGGGCTTTTGTTTCATGATTTTGATCCCTGGATTTGTTCCTTCTTATCTTCCCACCTAATTGGATTTACCTATTTCTTTAAAGTGCTTTTTTACCTTACTGCTTTTTAATTATCTTCAATAAAAGGATTGTTTTCCATCCAATTGTGTGGTGTTTAAAGTCAAGGGATGTTTCCTGCCTGAAGTGCAACACAACTCCAAGTTCCAAGGGAGTGGTTTTCTCAAATGATGTCTGATGTCTTTATCAGTGTTTTTTTTTCCCCATTTTCCCAGGAGTCTTGTGCCCCTAACCCCAAAGGGCTTACTATATGTATTTCCAGGGGAGCATTTGCACAGCTCAGGCTCGTGCGCCAGCTGCGCCCGTACCTCGGGAAGTCTGACTTGGCCACAGTAGTACACGCTCTGGTCACATCCCGCCTTGACTACTGCAACGCTCTCTACGTGGGGCTGCCCTTGAAGACGGCCCGGAAGCTTCAGCTAGTCCAGCGCGCGGCAGCCATGTTACTAACGGGAGCAGGACGCAGGGAGCATACAACGCCCTTGTTGTACCGGCTCCACTGGCTGCCGATCTGCTACCGGGCCCAATTCAAGGTGCTGGTGTTGGCCTACAAAGCCCTAAACGGTTCCGGCCCAAAATACCTGTCTGACCGCATCTTGGCCTATGAGCCCACAAGGACTTTGAGATCGTCTGGGGAGGCCCTTCTCTCGGTCCCGCCTGCCTCACAGGCACGCCTGGCGGGGACGAGAGATAGGGCCTTCTCGGTGGTGGCCCCCCGGCTGTGGAACACCCTCCCTGTGGACATCAGACAGGCGCCCTCCCTTATTACATTCCGCAAGAGACTAAAGACGTGGTTGTTTGAGAAGGCGTTTGACTAAGTGCTACAACAATTGGCAATGATGATTGGAACGGAATATGGAAAACGAGATTGGATTGTGATTCTATAATGAGACGTCGCGAATGATTTAGTGTAATTGTATTATTGATAGTGATGTCGTTATTGTTGTTTGTGATATTGCCTATATTGTAATTTGTTTTTATATGTTGTACACCGCCGTGAGTCGCCCTAGGGCTGAGAACGGCGGTCTACAAGCGCAGTAAATAAATAAATAAATAAATAAATTTCTCCCCTTCCAGTTCTGCGGAGGATCGAAGTGACCTTTCTGGACACAGTGATACGTGTTGAGCACGTGCCCGCTGGGGCGGAGAGCAGGATCGCCTTAGAGGTGCACATCAAAAGGTAAGGCTTTGCAACAGCGGGTAATGACCCAAAAAGACCGTAACGACCCAAAAAGCTACAGACCAATCTCCCTGTTGTGCCACCTCTACAAAGTTCTCGAGAGACTTATTTTGCATAGAATTATGGAAAATATAGACCCCTGTCTGATCCCACAGCAAGCTGGCTTCAGGAAAGGCAGAAGCTGCACATCGCAAGTGCTGAACCTGACTCAGCACATCGAAGGTGGCTCTGAAAGGCAGCAGATCACAGGAGCTGTCTTCATAGACCTGTCAGCACCCTATGAGACTGTGAACCACCGCTGCCTCCTCCTGAGAAAAATGTATAGTATCACCAAGGACGACCACCTCACCCGCCTCATAGGAAACCTGCTACAAAACAGGAGCTTTTTTGTTGAGTTCCAGGGCCAGAGAAGCAGATGGCGGAAACAGAAGAACGGCCTGCCTCAGGGGAGCGTGCTTGCTCCATCCATGTTCAACATCAACACAAATGACCAGCCACTGCCAGAAGGGACGGAGAGCTTCATCTATGCTGATGATCGTGCCATCACCGCTCAAGCAGGGAGCTTTGAGGTGGTTGAACAGAAGCTCTCCAAAGCTCTAGGTGCTCTAACTGCCTATTACAGGGAAATCCAGCTGATCCTTAACCCATCTAAAACACAGACGTGCGCCTTTCACCTTAAGAACAGACAAGCATCCTGAGCTCTGAGGATTATGACCTGGGAAGGAATCCCACTGGAGCATTGCAGCGCACCCAAATACCTGGGAGTCACTTTGGATCGTGCTCTGACCTACAAGAAGCACTGCCTGAACATCAAGCAAAAAGTGGGTGCTACAAACAATATCATACGAAAGCTGACTGGCACAACCTGGGGATCACAACCAGACACAGTGAAGACATCTGCCCTTGCGCTATGCTACTCTGCGGCTGGGTACGCATGCCCAGTGTGGAACAACAATCTTCATGAACCTTACAACTACTGAATGGGACATGGCTCTCAATAAATGTAAAAATGGCAAAGCAGCTGGCCTGGATGATCTACGGATGGAACAAATCAAGAACTTTGGTCCCAAAGCAAGGCGCTGGCTGCTGGAGCTGATGAACAACTGCACTGCATCCTGTCAGATCCCCAAAATCTGGAGGAAAGCAAGAGTCATCGCCATCTTGAAGCCAGGCAAAGCCCGTAATGACCCAAAAAGCTACAGACCAATCTCCCTGTTGTGCCACCTCTACAAAGTTCCGGAGAGACTCATTTTGCAACATCATACGAAAGCTGACTGGCACAACCTGGGGATCACAACCAGACACAGCGAAGACATCTGCCCTTGCGCTGTGCTACTCTGCTGCTGAGTAAGCATGCCCAGTGTGGAACACATCTCACCACGCTAAAACAGTGGATGTGGCTCTTAATGAGACATGCCCCATTATCACGGGGTGTCTGCGCCCTACACCACTGGAGACATTACACTGCTTAGCCTGTATTGCACCACCTGACATCCGCCGGGAAGTGGCAGCCAATAGTGAAAGGACCAAGGCAGAGACCTCTCCAGCTCATCCCCTGTTTGGGTATCAAGCAGCACGTCGACTTAAATCAAGAAATAATTTTCTAAGATCTACAGAGACACTCGTTGGAACACCTCAGCAAGCGAGAGTCCAAAAGTGGCAGGCTCAAACCCAGAACCTCAACCAATGAGAGACTCCCTCCTGGGCCCACAGAGGACTGGGTGACTTGGAAGGCGCTGAACGGACTGCGCTCTGGCATCACGAGATGCAGAGCCAACCTTCAGAAATGGGGCCACACAGTGGAATCCTCGACATGCGAGTGTGGAGAAGAGCAAACCACTGACCACCTGCTGCAATGCACCCTGAGCCCTGCCACATGCACAAGGGAGGACCTCCTTGCAGGAACACCAGAGGCACTCCAAGTGGCCAGATACCAGTCAAAGGACATTGAATCAACTACCAAACTTGCAAATTTTGTATTTTGTCTGTTTGTTTTCTTTGTTCTGTTAGAAATGTAATATATTTGACACAACAAATAAATAAAGTCCCCTTAGGTACTGCATCATGGCATTCATCGTCATACTCAAGTGCTATCAGTATACCACATATTCATCAAACAGTATTTTCTCTGTGATTAGATATGCTGTGCCCTTTCTATCCAAACATTGGTCTTGCCTTGTTCTAACGGGTTTGCTCTTTCCCCCAGGTTGGACTACTGTGACGAAGCGGTGAAAGATCCCGGGCAAACGCTCTCTGTTGACATCCACCAGCCTCCTCCGTTCGTCCACAAGATCCTGCAGCTGAGCGGCGTCCTTTTCTACTACGAGGAGTTCACGGAAGAAGGCGCCCGGACACCTTCGCCAGCGCCAAAGGTAAAGATGGCTCCAAGGGTTGGATGCCTACCTTCCCACGTCCTTTCACCAACCTGAGGCCTCCTTTGCCAACTTAGGATAATGGGACTTGCAATCTTCGGTTGGAGAAGATCTTGTTTTTGAGAGTGTCAGAAACACAACCCAATTCATTGAAATGAGATAGAGATATAAAAGAAGCATTCTGTCTCTGCCTTGGTCCTTTCACTATTGGCTGCTCCTTCCCAGCAGATGTCAGGTGGTGCAATACTGGCTAAGCAGTGTAATGTCTCCAGTGGTGTGGGGCGCAGACACCCCGTGATAATGCGGCATGTCTCATTCAGAGCCACATCTACTGTTTTAGCGTGGTAAGATGTGTTCCACACTGGGCATGCGTACCCAGCCGCAGAGTGGCATACCGCAAGGGCAGATGCCTTCACTGTGTCTGGTTGTGATCCCCAGGTTGTGCCAGTCAGCTTTTGTATGATGTTGTTTCTAGTGCTCACTTTTTGCTTGATGTTCAGGCAGTGCTTCTTGTAGGTCAGAGCACGGTCCAGAGTGACTCCCAGGGATTTGGGTGTGTTGCAATGTTCCAGTGGGATTCCTTCCCAGGTAATAATCCTCAGAGCTCGGGATGCTTGTCTGTTCTTAAGGTGAAAGGCACATGTCTGTGTTTTAGATGGATTAGGGATCAGTTGGTTTTCCCTGTAATAGGCAGTAAGAGCACCTAGAGCTTCAGAGAGCTTCTGTTCAACCATCTCAAAGCTCCCTGCTTGAGTGGTGATGGCATGATCATCAGCATAGATGAAGCTCTCTGTCCCTTCTGGCAGTGGCTGCTCATTTGTGTCGATGTTGAACATGGATGGAGCAAGCACGCTCCCCTGAGGCAGGCCGTTCTTCTGTTTCCGTCATCTGCTTCAACAAAAAAGCTCCTGTTCGGTAGCAGATTTCCTTGAGTGGTGATGGCATGATCATCTGCATAGATGAAGCTCTCTGTCCCTTCTGGCAGTGGCTGGTCATTTGTGTAGATGTTGAACATGGATGGAGCAAGCACGCTCCCCTGAGGCAGGCCGTTCTTCTGTTTCCGTCATCTGCTTCAACAAAAAAGCTCCTGTTCGGTAGCAGATTTCCTTGAGTGGTGATGGCATGATCATCTGCATAGATGAAGCTCTCTGTCCCTTCCGGCAGTGGGTGGTCATGTGTGTAGATGTTGAACATGGATGGAGCAAGCACGCTCTCCTGAGGCAGGCCGTTCTTCTGTTTCCGCCATCTGCTTATCTGGCCCTCAGAGCTCGGGATACATTAAAAACATTAAAACAATTAATTAAAAACAATTGATTAAGCACACCAGTTAAAAACCAAATCCAAGTCCAGGCCAATTCATTGTCATGGGTTGCCTAGGTCGCCTTTCCATTTGCTGCTAATCACTAGTCAAATGCCCGGTCCCATAGCCACGTCTTCCGTTTCTTTCTGAAAGACAGGAGGGAGGTGGCCAGTTTGATGTCTCTGGCGAGAGAGTTCCACAGATGGTGGGGCAGTGCTGAGAAGGCCCTGTCCCTCATCCCCACCAATCGCATTTGCGATGGCGGCGGGTACGCAGGCCCTGCTCTCGGTCCTCATTTCAAAGCTCTCTGCTTGGGTGGTGATGGCACAATCGTCGGCGTAGGTGAAACTTCCTGTCCCTTCTGGCAGTGGCTGTTAATATATATATATCACAAATTATAATACTTATAGGACAAAATAGCCCTCAGGCAGCACAGCCACCGCCTCTAAGACCTGATGGATTCTGGGATATGTAGTCCGACGTGGCAGCTTTTCCAAGATCTCTCCTAGAGAACTAAGTGGTATCTCTCTTTTCTTTTATCCAGGAGGCAGCGGAGTCTTCCGGCTCGCAAGGAGAGGAGGAGGCCGTTCCCAGCTCTTTGCTTCAGATCGGGAGCTGCTCTGGATACACGGAGATGAGGATCCGGCTCAAGCAGAACGAGGCCTTTCCTGGACCCAAGGTCGCTCATGCGTGAATAATAATATTACCAATAATATTACAATATGATGGTATAGTACAATATTGTAATATATAATACTGGTATTGTGCTATGCTAATAATATAATATAATATAATATAATATAATATAATATAATATAACTGTATATACATATAATATTTTAATGTAGTACACTATAATAATAATATGATATTATAATTACATATTTCATATTACATGCATTATTACCAATAATATTACAATATGATGGTATAGTACAATATTGTAATATATAATACTGGTATTGTGCTGTGCTAATAATATAATATAGAATCATAGAATCAACGAGTTGGAAGAAACCTCATGGGTCATCTAGTCCAACCCCATTCTGCCAAGAAGCAGGAATATTGCATTCAAATCACCCCTGACAAATGGCCATCCAGCCTCTGCTTAAAAGCCTCCAAAGAAGGAGCCTCCACCACACTCCGGGGCAGAGAGTTCCACTGCTGAACGGCTCTCACAGTCAGGAAGCTCTTCCTCGTGTTCAGAGGGAATCTCCTCTCTTGTAGTTTGAAGCCATTGTTCCGCGTCCTAGTCTCCAGGGAAGCAGAAAACAAGCTTGCTCCCTCCTCCTCCTCCCTGTGGCTTCCTCTCACATATTTATACATGGCTATCATATCACCTCTCAGCCTTCTCTTCTTCAGGCTAAACATGCCCAGCTCCTTAAGCCGCTCCTCATAGGGCTTGTTCTCCAGACCCTTGATCATTTTAGTGGCCCTCCTCTGGACACATTCCAGCTTGTCAATATCTCTCTTGAATTGTGGTGCCCAGAATTGGACACAGTATTCCAGATGTGGTCTAACCAAAGCAGAATAGAGGGGTAGCATTACTTCCTTAGATCTAGACACTATGCTCCTCTTGATGCAGGCCAAAATCCCATTGGCTTTTTTTGCCGCCACATCACATTGTTGGCTCATGTTTAACTTGTCCACGAGGACTCCAAGATCTTTTTCACACGTACTGCTCTCGAGCCAGGCATCGTCCCCCATTCTGTATCTTTGCATTTCGTTTTTTCTGCCAAAGTGGAGTATCTTGCATTTGTCACTGTTGAACTTCATTTTGTTAGTTTTGGCCATTCATCTCTCTAATCTGTCAAGATCGTTTTGAATTCTGCTCCTGTCCTCTGGACTATTGGCTCTCCCTCCCAATTTGGTGTCGTCTGCAAACTTGATGATCCTGCCTTCTAGCCCTTCATCTAAGTCATTAATAAAGATGTTGAACAGGACCGGGCCCAGGACGGAACCCTGCGGCACTCCGCTCCTCACTTCTTTCCAGGATGAAGAGGAAGCATTGGTGAGCACCTTCTGTGTTCGTCCACTTAACCAATTCCAGATCCACCTCACCGTAGTTTTGCCTAGCCCACACTGGACTAGTTTCCTTGCCAGAAGGTCATGGGGGACCTTGTCAAAGAAGGCCTTCCTGAAATCCAGGTACGCTCCATCCACGGCATCATTCCCCGCATCTACCCAGCTTGTAGCTCTATCGAAGAAAGAGATCAGATGAGTCTGGCATGACTTGTTTTTGATAAATCCATGTTGACTATTAGCGATGACTGCATTTGTTTCTAAGTGTTTGCAGACCGCTTCCTTAACAATCTTTTCCAGAATCTTGCCCGGTATCGACGTGAGGCTGACCGGACATTGGTCATTGTTTGGGTCGTCCTTTTTTCCCTTCTTGAAGATTGGGACCACATTGGCCCTCCTCCAGTCTGCTGGAGCTTCTCCCGTTCTCCAAGAACTCTCAAAGATGGTTGCCAATGGTTCCGAAATGACGTCCGCTAGTTCCTTCAATAATATAATATAATATAATTGTATATACATATAATATTTTAACGTAATACACTATAATAATAATAATATGATATTATAATTACATATTTCATATTACATGCATTATTACTAATAATATTACAATATGATAGTATAGTACAAAAGGAAGAGGGGCCGACCTAGGGCAAGATGGATGGATGGCATCCTTGAAGTGACTGGACTGACCTTGAAGGAGCTGGGGGTGGTGACGGCTGACAGGGAGCTCTGGCGTGGGCTGGTCCACGAGGTCACGAAGAGTCGGAGACGACTGAACGAATGAACAACAACAAATACTAATCATGTAATAATATAATATAATTGTATATACATATAATATTTTAATGTAATACCCTATAATAATAATAATATGGTATTATAATTATATATTTTATATTACATGCAATATTACTAATAATATTGCAATATAATGGTATGGTACAATATTGTAATATATAATACTGGTATTGTGCTATGCTAGTAATATAATATATTGTATATACATATAATACTTATAATATTTTAATGTAATACACTATAATAATAATATGATATTATAATTATATATTTTATAATGCATGCATTATTACTAATAATATTACAATATGATAGTATAGTACAATATTGTAATATATAATACTGGTATTGTGCTATGCTAGTAATATAATATATTGTATATACATATAATACTTATAATATTTTAATGTAATACACTATAATAATAATATGATATTATAATTATATATTTTATATTTATAATATTTTAATGTAATACACTATAATAATAATATGATATTATAATTATATATTTTATATTACATATAATATTACAATATAATGGTATAGTACAATATTGTAATATATAATACTGGTATTGTGCTATGCTAATAATATAATATATGATATATTCATAAAATATTTATAATATTTTAATGTAATACACTATAATAATATGTTATTATAATTATATATTTTATATTACATGTAATATTACTAATAATATTGCAATATAATGGTATAGTACAATATTGTAATATATAATACTGGTATTGTGCTATGCCAATAATATAATATATTATATATTCATATAATATTTATAATATTTTAATGTAATACACTATAATAATAATATGATATTATAATTATATATTTTATATTTATAATATTTTAATGTAATACCCTATAATAATAATATGATATTATAATTATATATTTTATATTACATATAATATTACAGTATAAAGGTATAGTACAATATTGTAATATATAATACTGGTATTGTGCTATGCTAATAATATAATGTATATTCATATAATATTTATAATATTTTAATGTAATACACTATAATAATATGATATTATAATTATATATTTTATATTACATGTAATATTACATAATATTACAATATGGTAGTATAGTACAATATTGTACTATATAAGACTGGTATTGTGCTATGCTAATAATATATATGATATATTGTATATACATATAATGCTTATAATATTTTAATGTACACTATAAAAATAATATGATATTATAATTATATATTTAATATTACATGCAATATTACTAATAATATTACAATATACTGGTATAGTACAATATTGTAATATATAATACTGGTCTTGTGCTATGCTAATAATGTAATATATTGTTTGTGTTTGTGTGTGTGTGTATACATATACATATACATATACATATACATATACATATATATATACACACATATATGTCTTGTAAGCCACTCTGAGTCCCCTTCAGGGTGAGAATGGCGGCATATAAATGTCTTACATTAATTAATTAATGAATTAATTAATTCTTTGTGCCTCTCCTCAGCTGGAGTTGGATGGCAAGATGGGATCGCTGCACCTTTTGCTGGCCCCTCAGCAGATCTTGTATTTGCTGGACCTTCTGGGATCTTTGAACCTCTCAGGTGAGCTCGGAAAAAGGCTTCCCATAAACTACAACTCCCACCCCGACCTCGCAAAAACCAGTTGGCGAGAGACTGTGAGCGGTTGCAATCCAAAACGTCATTAGCAAAGGTCACAAATGTGTTGTCGAAGGCTTTCATGACTGGAATCACTGGATTGCTGTGAGTTTTCTGTTCCAGTAGCATTCTCTTCTGACATTTCACCTGCATCTGTGGCTGGCATCTTCAGAGAACTGTTGGAAGTGTGGCAAGTGGTGTGTGTGTGTGTCTGTGTGTGTATAGGATGAACATAACTCAAAAACCACCGACACCAAATTTGGACACAACACACCTATCAGGCCAACGAGTGACCATCATTCATAAAAACATTGCAAAACACATTTTTTTTGGCTTTTTAAGTCTCTTCCACTGTGGTTTTCGGTGTTTTTATGAGTGATGGTCACTCGTTGGCACCCAATGTGGTGTCAGTGTTTTTTGCGTTGTGTTAATCCCACAAACGAACATGACATATTTATTTATATAGATTTACTATTTTACTTTATTACTATTTATATTCCTACTTTATTTACTATTTCTATGAGTTAAACCACTGAGCTGCGAAGCTTGCTGACCGAAAGGTCGCCGGTTCGAATCCGGGGAACGGCGTAAGCTTCCGCTGTCTGCCCCAGCTTCTGCCAACCTAGCAGTTCGAAAACATGCAAATGTGAGCAGATCCGGCGGGAAGGTAACGGCGCTCCATGCAGTCATGCTGTCCACATGGCCTTGGAGGTGTCTATGGACAACGCCAGCTCGTCGGCTTAGAAATGGAGATGAGCACCACACCCCAGAGTCGGACACAACTGGACTTAATGTCAGGGGACAACCTTTACCTTTACCTACCTATCTATATATATAAATCTGTTAGGTTGGTTCAACCGGACAGTAAAACCCCACAACCCCCCAACGAAACTTAACCAAAATTCCCATGCCCATAACACAACCGACAAGGTACAAACATATCTACTCAAAATGAAAAACAACACAACAACACACTCACAAAACGGCAAAACAACAAAACTAAAAAAAAAACCCAACGAAACGTAACCAAAATTCCCATGCCCATAACACAACCCACAAGGTACAAACATATCTGCTCAAAATGAAAAACAACACAACAACACACTCACAAAACGGCAAAACAACAAAACTCACAAACCCCCCAACGAAACTTAACCAAAATTGCCATGCCCATAACACAACCCACAAGGTACAAACATATCTACTCAAAATGAAAAACAACACAACACACTCACAAAACGGCAAAACAACTGAGCATGCATATTGGCGCCCAGCCACAAGTTCCCTGAGCACGCACACAGCCTTCCGGCCAACGTTCCCTCTGCGGAAGCCATGCCCACTCCAAGCCCCACCGCGCTGCTTCCCGCACACACACACCCCCTGCCGCATGCACACACACAACCCCACGCTCCATCACTCTCCCTGCGCCGCCGCATACACACACGCAACCCCACGCTCCATCACTCCCCCGCCGCCGCACACACACAACCCCACGCTCCATCACTCCCCCCCGCCGCCACACACACACACGCAACCCCACGCTCCATCACTCCCCCTGCCGCCGCACACACACACGCAACCCCACGCTCCATCACTCCCTCTGCCGCCACACACACGCAACCTCACTCCCCCCGCTGCCGCACACACACACACGCAACCCCAGGCTCCATCCTTCCGCCCACCCCTGCACACACATAATAGTCCAGATATCTACCTCAACTTTGATAAGTTTTACTATAGGCCACAGCAACGCGTGGCAGGGCACAGCTAGTTATTTATATAGATCTGTCCATGTGTGTATGTTTCAGTGTAAATGGTGAGCCCACTTGATTGGGTTTACAGATGACTAGGACATTGAGAAATTTTAGTTTTCCTCGTTTCCTTTTTGGGAAATTGGATGTTTTGGGTGGATGTCCCAGGCCTCCCTTCTCTCAGATCCTTCTCTGTGTTGACTCCCTTCGTCCCCAACGCAGAGTCCGGCCTCCTGCAAGAGCAGCTGAGCAAGAACCGCCCCCTCGACTCCGAGGACTTGAAGCTGATTGAGCAGGACCTCAGCCAGCAGCTCCACTCGGGCTTCGCAATGACAACAACAATGGCCGCCACTCGCCTGGAGAGCATGGGCACCTGCGCTGGGCTGGAAAACGGAGGTAAATATCGTGGTAGAAACTCTCTTGAGGAATGTCGAGGTCCTTTTTCTTGCACAGCGTCCACCATCATGGACAGGTTGAAGCTTAATCCAGACAAGACAGAGGTCCTCCTGGTCAGTCGCGGGCCCAACCTGGGTATTGGGTGGCAACTCCCCTTGAAGGCACAGGTCCGTAGTTTGGGGGTTCATCCTGGATTCAACATTGTCGCTTGATGCTTAGGTGTCGGCCTTTGCACAACTCATACCTCATGAAGTCTGACTTGGCCAGGGTGGTCCATGCCTTGGTTACATCCAAACTGGACTACTGCCATGCGCTCTACATGGGGCTGCCCTTGAAGACGGTCCGGAAGCTCCAACTGGTGCAACAGGTGGCAGCCAGGCTCCTTACTGGAGGAAACGATAGGGAGCATACAACACCCCTATTAAAAGAGCTTCATTGGCTGCCGATAAGTTGCCGAGCCAAATTCAAGGTGCAGGTCATGACCTATAAAGCCCTAAACGGTTCGGGCCCCGCCTATCTCCACAATCCGCAATTTCCTTCTATGAACAAGCACGAGCTCTAAGATCTTCCAAGGAGGCCCTCCTCTCGGTCCCACTACCGTCTCAAGTGCAAGAGTAGGGCCTTCTCAGTGGTGGCCCCCCACCTCTGGAACGCCCTTCCAAGGGGAATAAGACAGGCCCCATTCCTCCCCGACTATCTCCACGATTGCATTTCCTTCTATCTACTGGAACCTAAGATCTTCCAGGGAGGCCCTCCTCTCGGTCCCACTACCATCTCAAGTGCGGTTGGTGGCAACGAGAGAGTAGGGCCTTCTCGGTGGTGGCCCCCCACCTCTGGAATGCCCTTCCAAGGGAAATAAGTCAGGCCCCATTCCTCCCCGACTATCTCCGTGATCGCATTTCCTTCTATGAACCGGCATGAACTCATCTTCCGGGGAGGCCCTCCTCTTGGTCCCACCTCCATCTCAAGCACGGTTGGTGGGGACGAGAGGGAGAACCTTCTCGGTGGTGGCCCCCCATCTCTGGAATGCCCTTCCAAGGGAAATTAGACAGGCCCCATCCCTCCCCGACTATCTCCGCGATCGCATCTCCTTCTATGAACCGGCACGAAATCTAAGATCTTTCGGGGAGGCTCTCCTCTCAGTCCCACCTCCGTCACAAGCACGGTTGGTGGAGACGAGAGAAAGAGCCTTCTTGGTGGTGGCCCCCCGCCACTGGAACATCCTTCTAAGGGAAATTAGACAGGCCCCGTCCCTCCCCTCCTTTCGTAAGAGCTTGAAGACCTGGTATCAGCGTTTCTCAACTTGGGGGTCGCGCCCCCTGGAGGGGTTGCGAGTGGGTTTCAGAGGGGTCGCCAAAGACCATCAGAAAATACATATTTCTGGTAGTCTGAGGAACCCCTTTGTCAGAGAAGGCTGAAGATCTCTCCGCCTGTCCTTCCCTTCCTTTTTGGAAATAGATGGCGAATCCTCACACCAAAAACCCTCCTCCGCTATGATTGACCGGCCTCTCAGCCAAGGGGAGGGCTGTTTCTCGGACTCCAAGCAAGGCGTGGACAGCAGGCGTGCTCGGTACATGGCAGCATGGTGCACATATGTGGGCAAGGGAGAGCATGTGAGGTCGAAGGGAGGCACACGCTGGTGAATCCCTTCAAGACATGGATTTCTGTGTGCCAAGTTTGGTTCAATTCCGTCACTGGTGGAGTTCAGGATGCTCTTGGATCCTTGCTCGTGGACTATACATCCCAGCAACCACAACTCCCAAATGACAGAATCAATTCCCCCCAACCCCAATTTGGGCGTATTGGGTATTTGTGCTAAATTTGGTCCAGTGAATGAAAATACATCCACATTACAAATCATAACAGGAGCAAAAGTAAAAATTATTAAGTCGGTAAAGATTTCCCTTTAGCCATACAGCCCGGAAAACTGTCAGCAACCAATTGCTATTATTATTACTATTACTATTATTAATATTATTACTATTATTATTATTATTACATTAATATATTATATTATTACTATTATTATTACTATATTATTAATATATTATATTACTACTATTATTACTACTATTATTGCTATTATTATTGCTATTATTATTATTGCTATTATTATATTATTATTACTACTATTATTACTATTGCTATTATTATTATTATTATATGTTATTATTATTACATTAATATATTTTATTATTACTATTATTATTGCTATTATTATTATATTATTACTATTATTCGTATTGCTATTATTATTATATTATTACTATTATTATTGCTATTATTATATTATTATTACTTTTATTACTATTACTAAATTACCATATTATTACATTAATATATTATATTATTACTATTATTATTACTATTATTATTCTTTACTATATTATTAAATTAATATATTACTATTATTACTATTGTTATTACTATTATTATTACTATTATTATTATATTACTATATTATTACATTAATATATTATATTATTACTGTTATTACTATTATTATTATTGCTATTATTATTATATTACTATATTATTACATTAATATATTATATTATTACTGTTATTATTACTATTATTATATTATTACTATATTATTACATTAATATATTATATTGTTACTATTATTATTATTGCTATTGTTATTATATTACTATATTATTACATTAATATATTATATTATTATTATTGCTATTATTATTATATTACTATATTATTACATTAATATATTATATTGTTACTATTATTATTATTATTGCTATTGTTATTATATTACTATATTATTACATTAATATATTATATTATTACTATTATTATTATTGCTATTATTATATTACTATATTATTACATTAAAATATTATATTATTATTATTACTATTATTATTACTATATTATTACATTAATATATTATATTATTACTATTATTATTATTACTATTATTATTGCTATTATTATTGCTATTATTATATTACTATTATTATTATTACTATTATTGCTATTATTATTACTATATTATTACATTACTATACTATATTATTACTATTATTATTACTACTATTATTATTGCTATTATTATTATATTGCTATTATCATTACTATTATTACTATTATTATTATTGCTATTATTATTATTACTATTATTATATTACTATATTATTACATTAATATATTATATTATTTCTATTATTATTACTATTATTACTATTATTTTTATTGCTATTTTTATTACTATATTATTACATCAATATATTATATTATTACTATTATTATTATTATTATTGCTATTATTATTAATAATAATACTATTCCCTCCCTGCCTTTCCAGAGATGTTTTTCTCCATGGCGCCCATGACCAGCAGCGTGACCTCCGTGCGCTCCGTCAGCGAACTCTCCGACATTGACCTCGAGTCCTCCACCCACAGCGACGTCAGCGCCACCCATCTGCCCGCTCCGGCCTTTGCGCCAGGGGTGAGATCATAAGATCACCCTCAGTATATTTCTTTGTTCATAAATCATTTTTATTAATCACAAAATAGGACGATTTGTGAGTAGATAATAGTCAGATTCAAATTATACAGCACTGATGGTCACAGCTGACCTCCAGTTAGAGCGCTCAAGGGCCAGGGCTTCCCAGTTCTCAGTGTATATGCCAGAGTTGTTAAGGTTGGCTTGTTTACTCAGGATTCCTTGAAAAAGTCAATTTTTAGTTGTCCAAAATGCCCTTGGGTGGTAGGCAGTGTGGCATTGGTGGAGGACGTTGGCAGGGATCTTGGACATGTTTACACTGGGATGTCTGTGGTGGAGGAAACACATGCAATCTAGGAGGGAATTGTCCCCATATGAAAGCCTTCACTTGGGTGGTGGGCAGTATGGTGTTGGTGGAGGACGTTGGCAGGGCTCCTGGACATGTTTGCACTGGGATGTCTGTGGTGGAGGAAACACATGCAATCTAGGAGGGAATTGTCCCCATATGAAAGCCTTCACTTGGGTGGTGGGCAGTATGGTGTTGGTGGAGGACATTGGCAGGGCTCCTGGACATGTTTGCACTGGGATGTCTGTGGTGGAGGAAACACATGCAATCTAGGAGGGAATTGTCCCCATATGAAAGCCTTCACTTGGGTGGTGGGCAGTATGGTGTTGGTGGAGGACGTTGGCAGGGCTCCTGGACATGTTTGCACTGGGATGTCTGTGGTGGAGGAAACACATGCAATCTAGGAGGGAATTGTCCCCATATGAAAGCCTTCACTTGGGTGGTGGGCAGTATGGTGTTGGTGGAGGACGTTGGCAGGGCTGTTGGACATGTTTGCAGTGGGATGTCTGTGGTGGAGGAAACACATGCAATCTAGGAGAGAATTGTTTCGATATGAAAGCCTTCCCTTGGGTGGTGGGCAGTGTGACGTTGGTGAAAGACATTGGCAGGGCTCTTGGACATGTTGACAGTGGGATGTCTGTGGTGGAGGAAACACATGCAATCTAGGAGAGAATTATTTTGATATGAAAGCCTTCGCTTGAGTGTTGAGCAGTGTGGTGTTGGTGGAGGATGTCGCCTTCCCTTGGGTGGTGGGCAGTGTGGTGTTGGTGGAGGACATTGGCAGGGCTCTTGGACATGTTTACACTGAGATGTCTGTGGTGGAGGAAACACATGCAGTCTAGGAGAGAATTGTTTCGATATGAAAGCCTTCGCTTGAGTGTTGAGCAGTGTGGCGTTGGTTGAGGACGTTGGCAGGGATCTTTTACATGTTTACACTGGGATGTCTGTAGTGGAGGAAACACATACAATCTAGGATGGAATTGTCCCTGAATGAAAGCCTTCCCTTAGGTGGTGGGCAGTGTGGCGTTGGTGAAAGACATTGGCAGGGCTCTTGGACATGTTGACACTGGGATGTCTGTGGTGGGGGAAACACATGCAATCTAGGAAGGATTTGTCCCCATATGAAAGCCTTCTCTTGGGATCTTGGACATGTTGACACTGGGATGTCTGTGGTGGAGGAAACACATGGACTTTAGGATGGAATTGTCGCCATATGAAAGCCTTCCCTTGGGTGGTGGGCACTGTGGCGTTGGTGGAGGGCATTGGCAGGGCTGTTGGACATGTTTGCACTGGGCTGTCTGTGGTGGAGGAAACACATATAATCTAGAATGAACTTGTCCCCATATGAAAGCCTTCACTTGGGTGTTGGGCAGTGTGACGTTGGTGGAGGGCATTGGCAGGGCTCTTGGACATGTTTGCACTGGGATGTCTGTGGTGGAGGAAACACATGCAATCTAGGAGAGAATTGCCCCCATATAAAAGCCTTCCCTTGGGTGGTGGGCAATATAGTGTTGCTGGAGGACATTGGCAGGGCTCTTGGACATGTTGACACTGGGATGTCTGTGGTGGAGGAAACACATACAAACTAGGACGGACATGGGTGTCTCCTTAGTAGTGGGAGCTATAGCCTTTTGACACTTCGCTCATTTTTGAAGTTGGGGAACAAATGGGATGTGGAACATTTTCGTCCGTAATATTGTTGTTGTTGTTGTTGTTGTTGTTGTTTTCCTGAACTCCACTCTCTCTCTTTTCCTTCTCCTCCGCAGTTCATCCTGAGCAGCCCCCGGCGTTACGGCCACTCTCCCTTCGCTGCCACACTTCCACGCCTCGGCAAAATGCACAGTAAGCGTCAATTTCCACCACCTTCCAGGGGGTGGGCGCGGAGACGGCAACGTTGCCACTGAGGAAGTGGCCATTGTAACAACAACAACAACAACAACAATTTTGTTATGTCGAAGGCTTTTATGGCTAGAACCACTGGGTTGTTGTGAGTTTTTTGGGCCATATGGTCATGTTCCAAGGGCATTATCTCCAAACTTTTCGCCTCCATCTGTTGCTGACATTTTCAGAAGTTGGGAAAGTCAATCAGTGAGGGTATCTTCATAAAGGTCGCAAGTGGAGTGTATATATCCCTGTGGAATGATGTCCAGGGTGGGAGAAGGAACCTTTGTCTGTTTCAAGCAAGTGTGGAAGTTGCAATGAGTGAGTTTGAATAGCACCGAGTAGCCATGAAGTTTGCAAAGTCAGTCAGTGAGGGTATGTGCATAGAAGTCGCAAGTGGAGTGTATATATCCCTGTGGAATGATGTCCAGGGTGGGAGAAAGAACCCTTGTCTGTTTAAAGCAAGTGTGGAAGTTGCAAAGAGCAAGCTTGAATAGCACCGAGTAGCCATGAAGTTTGCAAAGTCAGTCAGTGAGGGTATGTGCATAGAAGTCGCAAGTGGAGTGTATATATCCCTGTGGAATGATGTCCAGGGTGGGAGAAAGAACCCTTGTCTGTTTAAAGCAAGTGTGGAAGTTGCAAAGAGCAAGCTTGAATAGCACCGAGTAGCCATGAAGTTTGCAAAGTCAGTCAGTGAGGGTATGTGCATAGAAGTCGCAAGTGGAGTGTATATATCCCTGTGGAATGATGTCCAGGGTGGGAGAAAGAACCCTTGTCTGTTTAAAGCAAGTGTGGAAGTTGCAAAGAGCAAGCTTGAATAGCACCGAGTAGCCATGAAGTTTGCAAAGTCAGTCAGTGAGGGTATGTGCATAGAAGTCGCAAATGGAGTGTGTGTGTGTATATATATATATATACATATATATATATATACCTGTGGAATGATGTCCAGGGTGGGAGAAGGAACCTTTGTCTGTTTCAAGCAAGTGTGGAAGTTGCAATGAGTGAGTTTGAATAGCACGGAGCAGCCATGAAGTTTGCATAGTCAATCAGTGCAGGTATCTGCATAGTAGTAGCAAGTGGAGTGTATATATATCTATGGAATGATGTCCAAGTTGGAAGAAGGAACCTTTGTCTGTTTCAAGCAAGTGTGGAAGTTGCAATGAACAAGCTTGAATAACACAGAGTAGCCATGAAGTCTTCAAAGTCAATCAGTGAGGGTATCTGCATAGAAGTCACAAGTGGAGTGTATATATCCCTGTGGAATGATGTCCAGGGTGGGAGAAGGAATCCTTGTCTGTTTCAAGCAAGTGTGGAAGTTGCAATGAACAAGCTTGAATAACACAGAGTAGCCATGAAGTTTGTGAAGTCAATCAGTGAGGGCATCTGCATAGAGGTGGCAAATGGAGTGTAGATATACTGGTGGAATGATGTCCAGGGTGGGAGAAAAGAACCTTTGTCTATTTCCAGCAAGTGTGGAAGTTGCAATGAGCAAGCTTGAATAGCACCGCATAGCCATGAAGTTTGCAAAGTCAATCAGTGAGGGTATCTGCATAGAAGTCGCAAGTGGAGTGTATATATCCCTGTGGAATGATGTCCAGGGTGGGAGAAAGAACCCTTGGTCTGTTTCACGCAAGTGTGGAAGTTGCAATGAGCAAGCTTGAATAGCACCGCGTAGCCATGAAGTTTGCAAAGTCAATCAGTGAGGGTATCTGCATAGATGTAGCAAGTGGACTGTAGATATAGTGGTGGAATGATGTCCAGGGTGGGAGAAGGAATCCTTGTCTGTTTCAAGCAAGTGTGGAAGTTGCAATGAGCAAGCTTGAATAGCACGGAGCAGCCATGAAGTTTACAAAGTCAATCAGTGAGGGCATCTGCATAGAAGTCGCAAGTGGAGTGTATATATCTCTGTGGAATGATGTCCAGGGTGGGAGAAAAGAACCCTTGTCTGTTTCAAGCAAGTGTGGAAGTTGCAATGAGCAAGCTTGAATAGCACGGAGTAGCCATGAAGTTTGTAAAGTCAATCAGTGAGGATATCTGCGTAGAGGTGGCAAGTGGTTGCAAGTGCAGTGTATATATATCTGTGGAATGATGTCCAGCAAGTATGGAAGTTGCAATGAGCAAGCTTGAATAGCACGGAGTAGCCATGGAGTTTACAAAGTCAATCAGTGAGGGTATCTGCATAGAAGTCGCAAGTGGAGTGTATATATATCTGTGGAATGATGTCCATGGTGGGAGAAAAGAACCCTTGTCTGTTTCAACCAAGTGTGGAAGTTGCAATGAGCAAGCCTTAATAACACGGAGTAGCCATGAAGTTTGCAAAGTCAATCAGTGAGGGCATCTGCATAGAAGTCGCAAGTGGAGTGTATATATCCCAGTGGAATGAGATCCAGGGTGGGAGAAAGAACCCTTGTCTGTTTAAAGCAAGTGTGGAAGTTGCAAAGAGCAAGCTTGAATAACACAAGAGTAGCCATTAAGTTTGCAAAGTCAATCAGTGAGGGTATCTGCATAGAGGTGGCAAGTGGAGTATATATATCCCTGTGGAATTATGTCCAGGGTGGGAGAAGGAACCCTAGTCTGTTTCTAGCAAGTGTGGAAGTTGCAGTGAGCAAGCTTGAATAGCAGGGAGTAGCCATGGAGTTTGCAAAGTCAATCAGTGAGGGTATCTGCATAGAGGTCACAAACGGAGTATACCTGTGGAAGTGAGAAAGAACGCTTGTCTGTTCGAAGCAAGTGTGAATGTTGCAGTTAGCAAGCTTGATTAGCATCGAGTAGCCTTGCAACTTCAAAGCCTGACTGCTTTGTGCCTGGGGGAATCCTTTATTGGGGGTGTTAGCTGGCCCTGATTGTTTCCTGTCTGGTATTCTCCTGTCTTCAGATTGTTACTCTTTATTTACTGCCCTGATTTTAGCATCGAGTAGCCTTGCAACTTTAAAGCCTGGCTGCTTTCTGCCTGGGGGAATCCTTTGTTGGGGGGGGGGTTGTTAGCTGGCCCTGATTGCTTCCTGCCTGGAATTCCCCTCTTTTCAGAGTGTTGCTCTTTATTTACTGCCCTGATTTTAGCATCGAGTAGCCTTGCAACTTCAAAGTCTGGCTGCTTCGTGCCTGGGGGAATCCTTTGTTGGGGGGGTTGTTAGCTGGCCCTGATGTTTTCCTGTCTGGAATTCCCCTGTTTTCAGATTGTTACTCTTTATTTACTGCCCTGATTTTAGCATCGAGTAGCCTTGCAACTTCAAAGTCTGACTGCTTTGTGCCTGGGGGAATCCTTTGTTGGGGGGAGGTGTTAGCTGGCCCTGATGGTTTCCTGTCTGGAATTCCCCACTTTTCAGAGTGTTGCTCTTTATTTACTGCCCCGATTTTAGAGTTAAATACTGGTAGCCAGATTTTGTTCCTTTTCATCCATGCGTGGGCGAAACATCAGGAGAGAATGCTTCCAGAACATGACCATAACACTTGGGAAACTCACAGCAAGCCAGTTTCTTCTTGTGTTCAGTAGACTCTCCTCTACAGTTGGTGGCCTCTTTTCTCTCTCGCAGGTAAGGCCAGCCACCCGCCGCCCCCGCCCTTGGAAAGCCAGCACCCGGAGCTCCTCCTGCGGGTCACGGTGGGGGGCCTGACCCTGACACTGCTGCACCACGACCCCAAGCCCGTGGCCCCCAACCCGGGCCCCCGCCTCCTGGCCCATCGCTTCTTCTCCCACTTGGGGGCCCTCAAGGACTCGGCCTTCGGGGGGCGGGACTTCCGCCCCTTGCGCCAATGCTTTGAAGGAGCCTGTCCTCGAAGCAACGTCAGGTAAGGGGACGAGATGTGGTGGGAATATGGGGCAACGTATGTGGCAGGGACTGGCTTGTTCAGTAGACTCTCCTCTAGAGTTCCATTCTGGCAGGAAGCCTTAGCATTGAACGGTTGTGTTGTTGAAGTGCAAAGTATGGAACCCTGTGCAGACAGTCTGTCAATGCGACTTAAGCAACGTATGCGGCAGGTACTGGCTTGTTCAGTAGACTCTCCTCTACAGTTCCATTCTGACAGGAAGCCTGAGCATTGAACGGTTGTGTTGTTAAAGTGTGATGTATGGAACCCTGTGCAAACAGTCGGTCAATAGGACTTAAGCAATGTATGCGGCAGGTACTGGCTTGTTCAGTAGACTCTTCTCTACAGTTCCATTTTGGCAGCATTGGATGGTTGTGTTGTTAAAGTGTGAAGTATGGAACCCTGTGAAGACGGTCGGTCAGTGGCGATTTAAGCAACGTATGCTGCAAGTATTGGCTTGTTCAGTAGACTCTCCTCTACAGTTCCACTTTGGCGGGCAGCCTTAGCATGGAACGGTTGTGTTGTTAAAGTGAAAAGTAATGCCTCCACCTTGGTAACTCCTCAACAGATGGCAGTACTGATATGCGACAGGAACTGGCTTGTTCAGTAGACTCTCCTCTACAGTTCCATTTTGGCAGCATTGAACGGGTGTGTTGTTGAAGTGCAAAGTATGGAATCCTGCGCAGACGGTTGGTCAATGCAACCTAAGCAACCTATGTTGCAGGTACTGGCTTGTTCAGTAGACTCTCCTCTACAGTTCCATTTTGTTCAGTAGACTCCTCTACAGTTCCATCTTGGCAGGAAGCCTTATCATTGCACAGTTGTGTTGTTAAAGTGAAAAGTAATGCCTCCACCTTGGTAACTCCTCAACAGATGGCAGTACTGATATGCGACAGGTACTGGCTTGTTTAGTAGACTCTCCTCTACAGTTCCATTTTGATGGGACACCTTAGCATTGAATGGTTGTGTTGTTAAAGTGCGAAATATGGAACCCTGTACAGACAGTCGGTCAATGTGATGTCAGCAACATATGCAGCAGGTACTGGCTTGTTCAGTAGACTCTCCTCTACAGTTCCGTTTTGGCTGGAAGCCTTAGCATAGAACGGTTGTGTTGTTAAAAGTGCGAAGTATGGAACCCTGTGCAGACAGTCTGTCAATGTGACTTAAGTAACGTATGCGGCAGGTACTGGCTTGTTCAGTAAACTCTCCTCTACAGTTCCATCTTGGCGGGAAGCCTTAGCATTGAACGGTTGTGTTGTTAAAGTGCAAAGTATGGAACCCTGCGCAGAAGGTCGGTCAATGTGACTTAAGCAATGTATGCAGCAGATACTGGCTTGTTCAGTAGACTCTCCTCTACAGTTCCATTTTGGCAGGAAGCCTTAGCATAGAACGGTTGTGTTGTTAAAGCGGAAACAGAGTGTCGACTTCTTCTGCGACGGCTTCGGAAAACTTTTTCATCGTTGGCAGAAATGTATCCGATTGTCTGGTGATTACGTGGAAAAGCGAATAGTGGTTGAGAGAACTGTGAGACGCTGGTTCTGGAAACAGAGTGTCGACTTCTTCCGCGACGGCTTCAGAAAACTTGTTCATCGTTGGAAGAAATGTATCCGATTGTCTGGTGATTATGTGGAAAAGCGAATAGTGATTGAGAGAACTGTGAGACACTGGTTCTGGAAACAGAGTGTCGACTTCTTCCGCGACGGCTTTGGAAAATTTGTTCATCATTGCCAGAAATGTATCCGATTGTCTGGTGATTATGTCGAAAAGCAAATAGTGATTGAGAGAACTGTGAGACGCTGGTTGCGGAAACAGAGTGTCGACTTCTTCTGCGACGGCTTCAGAAAACTTGTTCATCGTTGGAAGAAATGTATCCGATTGTCTGGTGATTATGTGGAAAAGCGAATAGTGGTTGAGAGAACTGTGAGACGCTGGTTGCAGAAACAGAGTGTCGACTTCTTCTGCGACGGCTTGTTCATCGTTGGCAGAAATATATCCAATTGTCTGGTGATTATGTGGGAAAGCGAATAGTGATTGAGAGAACTGTGAGACGCTGGTTGCGGAAACGGAGTGTCGACTTCTTCCGCGACGGCTTCAGAAAACTTGTCTATCATTGCCAGAAATGTATCCGATTGTCTGGTGATTATGTCGAAAAGCGAATAGTGATTGAGAGAACTGTGAGACGCTGGTTGCGGAAACAGAGTGTCGACTTCTTCTGCGACGGCTTCAGAAAACTTGTTCATGGTTGGCAGAAATGTATCCGATTGTCTGGTGATTATGTGGAACAGCGAATAGTGGTTGAGAGAACTGTGAGACACTGCGGAAACAGAGTGTCGACTTCTTCCGCGACGGCTTCGGAAAACTTGTTCATCGTTGGCAGAAATGTATCCGATTGTCTGGTGATTATGTGGAAAAGCGAATAGTGATTGAGAGAACTGTGGTTGCGGAAACAGAGTGTCGACTTCTTCCGCGACGGCTTCAGAAAACTTGTTCATGGTTGGCAGAAATGTATCCGATTGTCTGGTGATGATGTCGACAAGCGAATAGTGATTGAGAGAACTGTGAGACGCTGGTTGCGGAAACAGAGTGTCGACTTCTTCCGCGACGGCTTCAGAAAACTTGTTCATGGTTGGCAGAAATGTATCCGATTGTCTGGTGATTATGTCGAAAAGCGAATAGTGATTGAGAGAACTGTGAGACGCTGGTTGCGGAAACAGAATGTCGACTTCTTCCGCGACGGCTTCAGAAAACTTGTTCATTGTTGGCAGAAATGTATCCGATTGTCTGGTGATGATGTCGACAAGCGAATAGTGATTGAGAGAACTGTGAGACGCTGGTTGCGGAAACAGAGTGTCGACTTCTTCCGCGACGGCTTCAGAAAACTTGTTCATGGTTGGCAGAAATGTATCCGATTGTCTGGTGATGATGTCGACAAGCGAATAGTGATTGAGAGAACTGTGAGACGCTGGTTGCGGAAACAGAGTGTCGACTTCTTCCGCGACGGCTTCGGAAAACTTGTTCATTGTTGGCAGAAATGTATCCGATTGTCTGGTGATTATGTGGAAAAGTGAATAGTGATTGAGAGAACTGTGAGACGCTGGTTGCGGAAACAGAGTGTCGACTTCTTCAGCGACGGCTTCAGAAAACTTGTTCGTCGTTGGCAGAAATGTATCCGATTGTCTGGTGATTACGTCGAAAAGCGAATAGTAATCGAGAGAACTGTGAGACGCTGGTTGCGGAAACAGAGAGTCGACTTCTTCCACGACGGCTTCAGAAAACTTGTTCATGGTTGGCAGAAATGTATCCGATTGTCTGGTGATTATGTTGAACAGTGAATAGTGATTGAGAGAAATGTGAGACGCTGGTTGCGGAAACAAGAGTGTCGACTTCTTCCGCAACGGCTTCAAAAAACTTGTTCATTGTTGGCAGAAATGTCTCCGATTATTTGGTGATTATATGGAAAAGCGAATAGTGATTGAGAGAACTGTGAGACGCTGGTTGCGGAAACAGAATGTCGACTTCTTCTGCGACGGCTTCAGAAATCTTGTTCATCATTGGTAGAAATGTATCCAATTGTCTGGTGATGATGTCGACAAGCGAATCGTGATTGAGAGAACAGTGAGACGCTGGTTGCGGAAACCGAGTGTCGACTTTTTCTGCGACGGCTTCGGAATACTTGTTCATGGTTGGCAGAAATGTATCCGGTTGTCTGGTGATGATGTCGACAAGCGAATAGTGATTGAGACAGAGTGTCGACTTCTTCTGCGACGGCTTCGGAAAACTTGAGTAGTTGAGAGAACTGTGAGACGCTGGTTGCGGAAACAGTATCGACTTCTTCTGCGACGGCTTCAGAAAACTTGAGTAGTTGAGAGAACTGTGAGACGCTGGTTGCGGAAACAGAGTGTCGACTTCTTCTGCGACGGCTTCAGAAAACTTGAGTAGTTGAGAGAACTGTGAGACGCTGGTTGTGGAAACAGAGTGTCGACTTCTTCCACGACGGCTTCAGAAAACGTGTTCATCGTTGGCAGAAATGTATCCGATTGTCTGGTGATTATGTCGAAAAGCAAATAGTGATTGAGACAGAGTGTCGACTTCTTCTGCGACGGCTTCGGAAAACTTGAGTAGTTGAGAGAACTGTGAGACGCTGGTTGCGGAAACAGAGTATCGACTTCTTCTGCGACGGCTTCAGAAAACTTGAGTAGTTGAGAGAACTGTGAGACGCTGGTTGCGGAAACAAAGTGTCGACTTCTTCTGCGACGGCTTCAGAAAACTTGTTCATCGTTGGCAGAAATGTATCCGATTGTCTGGTGATTATGTCGAAAAGTCGTACAACACTTAGGTAAAAAAAAAATTGTTTTCCATGAATCCCTGTGAATGTAGGGTGTTTCTCATTGCTCCTGCTATTGTGTTTCGTTCTCGTACTCGGAAGCCGCCCTGCCCTGGATTGAGGCTCTCTTCTCTCTCTCTTTCCCAGGCTCACGGGGGCCGCCGTGCAACTCAGCTGCGAGCACAAATCCTCCGGCCAGATGCACATGCTCACTTGGGACGCCACTTTTGGGCTGCTGGAGGTCTTGGAGTGCCTTTGGCCGGACGACGGCGGGGGGAGAGCCAAACCGGAGTACACCGAGGTGAGGGTCGGTGGCGGGAATTCCTTTCTAGATCCTTTGCTGCTTTCTAGATCCGGCCACTGGGGGAGCTGTTGCTTCACCGTCCACTTGTGACACCAAGGGAGTACTTCCTCATTCTTTTGCACGCTGCTGGAGATTTTTTTTCCTAACTCCTAAAGATGCCTGCAAGGGGGGAAAGGAAGGGAGATTTTTCCTAAGCAAGCATTAACATGTCTTTTTTTTTTTGCCCCCTCTAGTTGTTGGTCTTTGCCACCCCCAGTGCCTTCCCCTATAGCCATTCGCCTCAACCCTGTGCCCGCATTCGGTCCAAGCACTCGCAGAAAGTGCCATCTTCCAAGGTTCGTTGGGTTTACTTACCATATATGGGGACTTTGGACTGTTGTTACTATCGTGGACGTTGCCCGGGTTATTTGAAAAAGCCAAATTTTAATTGTACAAAATTTATTTATTTATTTTTCACCCTGGAGTGGACTCAGAGCAGCTTACGAGATATATATACAATATATTATATTATTAGCATAGTACAATATCAGTATTATATATTACTATATTGTACTATACCATTATACTGTAATATATTATATTATATTATATTATTATTATTATTAGTATTAGTATTATTATTAGTATATTAATAATAATATATTGTAATATATTATTACAATATCACTATGATATATTACTATATTGTACTATACCAGTAAATACAATATATTATATTATTATATTATAATAATTATATTATATTATATCATATTATTAGCATAGTACAATATCAGTATTATATATTACTGTAATGTACTCTACCATTATATTGTAATATATTATATTATTATTATATTATATTATATTATATTATATTGTTAGCATAGTACAATATAGTATTATATATTGCTATATTATACTATACCATTATATAGTAATATTATTAGTAATATTACATGTAATATAAAATATATAATTGTAATATTGCATTATTATTATTAGTAGCATATTGTATTACATTATAATATTGTAAATATTGTATGTATTATCGTTATATTATATTATATTATATTATTAGCATAGTACAATATCAGTATTATATATTACTATATTGTACTATTCCATTATATTGTAATATATTATATTATATAATATAATAATATAATATTATATGATATTATTAGCATAGTACAATATCAGTGTTATATATTTCTATACTCTACTATACCATTATATTGTTATATATTATTATTATTATTATTATTATTATATAATAATATATAATATTATATTATTAGCATAGTACAATATCACTATGATATATTAATATATTGTACTATACCAGTAAATGCAATATATTATATTATTATATTACTATTATTATATTATATTATATTATATTATATTATATTATATTATATTATTAGCATAGTACAATATCAGTATTATATATTACTATATTGTACTATACCGTGATATTGTAATATATTATATTATTATTATAATAGTAATATTATTTTATATTATTAGCATAGTACTATATCAGTATTATATATTACTTTATTGTACTATACCGTTATATTGTAATATAAAATATATAATTGTAATATTGTATTATTATTATTATTATTATTATTATTATATTACGTTATATTATAAATATTGTATGTATATTCATTATATTATATTATTATGGTAGAACAATATAGTATTATATATTGCTATATTGTACTCTACCACTATAATGTACAATATCATTATTAGTAATATTACATGTAATATAAAATATATATTTGTATTATTTTATTATTAGTAATAGTATTATATTATATTATATTGCATTATAATATTATAAATATTGTATGTATATTCATTATATTATAATATAGGCATAGTACAATATCAGTATTTTATATTACGATATTGTACTATACCATTATATTGTAATATATTATATTATTATATAATTATTATATTATATTATATTGTATTCTTAGCATAATACAATATCAGTATTATATATTACTATATTGTACTAAACCATTATTAGTAATATTACATGTAATATAAAATATATAATTATAATATTGTATTATTATTAATAATAGTAATATTATATTACATTATGATATTATAAATATTGTATGTATATTCATTATATTATATTATTAGCATAAAACAATATCAGTATTGTATATTATTATGTTGTACTATACCATTATACAGTATTGTAATATTACATGTAATATAAAATATATAATTATATTATTGTATTATTATTATTAATTATATTATATTATATTATAATATAAATATTGTATGTATATTCATTATATTATATTATATTATATTATTAGCATAAAACAATATCAGTATTATATATTACTGTTTTACTACGCCATGATATTATATGTAATATTACAATAATATAAAATATATAATTGTAATATTTTATTATTAGTAGTAGTAGGATTGTATTATATTACATAATAATATTTTAAATATTGTATGTTCATTCATTATATTATATTATTAGCATAGTACAATATCAGTCTTATATATTACCATGTTGTACTAAACCATTATATTGTAATATTACATGTAATATAAAATATATAATCATAATATTGTATTATTATTATTAGTAGTAGTATTATATTATATTACATTATAATATTATACATATTGTATGTACATTCATTATATTATTAGCATAGTATAATATCAGTATTATATATTACTATGTTTTACTATACCATTATATTGTAATATTACATGTAATATAAAATATATAATTATAATATTGTATTATTATTATTAATAATAGTATTATATTATATTACATTATATTATAAATATTGTATGTACATTCATTATATTATTAGCATAAAACAATATCAGTATTATATATTACTATGTTGTACTATACCATTATATTGTAATATTACATATAAAATATATAATTATAATATTGTATTATTATTAGTAGTATTATTATATTATATTACATTATAATATTATAAGTATTGTATGTACATTCATTATATTATTAGCATAGTACAATATCAGTATTATATATTACTATGTTGTACTATACCATTGTATTGTAATATTACATGTATTATATTATATTATTAGCATAGTAGAATATCAGTATTATATATTACTATATTGTACTATACCATTATATTGTAATATATTATATTATTATATAATAATATTATATTATATTATATTATATTATATTATTAGCATAGTAGAATATCAGTATTATATATTACTATATTGTACTATACCATTATATTGTAATATATTATATTATTATATAATTATATTATATTATATTATATTATATTATATTATTAGCATAGTAGAATATCAGTATTATATATTACTATATTGTACTATACCATTATATTGTAATATATTATATTATTATATAATTATATTATATTATATTATATTATATTATTAGCATAGTACAATATCAGTATTATATATTACTATATTGTACTATACCATTATATTGTAATATATTATATTATTATATAATTATATTATATTATATTATATTATATTATTAGCATAGTAGAATATCAGTATTATATATTACTATATTGTACTATACCATTATATTGTAATATAATATATTATTATATAATAATATTATATTATATTATATTATATTATTAGCATAGTACAATATCAGTATTATATATTACTATATTGTACTATACCATTATATTGTAATATATTATATTATTATATAATTATATTATATTATATTATATTATATTATTAGCATAGTACAATATCAGTATTATATATTACTATATTGTACTATACCATTATATTGTAATATATTATATTATTATATAATTATATTATATTATATTATATTATATTATTAGCATAGTACAATATCAGTATTATATATTACTATATTGTACTATACCATTATATTGTAATATAATATATTATTATATAATTATATTATATTATATTATATTATTAGCATAGTACAATATCAGTATTATATATTACTATATTGTACTAAACCATTATATTGTAATATTACATGTAATATAAAATATATAATTATAATATCGTATTATTATTAGTAGTATTATATTTATAATATTATAAATATATCATGAGTATATCTTAATTGGGGGGGGGGGGGATAATAACACTAAAATATTGGCAAAGAATAAGCTTCCCGCTGTTGGGAATGTCCCCGCAGAGTCGTCTTGTCAAGGCAGCGGCCAAACAAACTGTGGAGCTGGAGGCCGAGTTGGCGGAGTTCGGCTCCGACGTGGACCTGGCAACGCTGGACCGGCTCTGCTCCCTATTGCATTGTGCCACGGCACCCTCCTCGCCCTCCTGGCTGCCTCCTCGACCGCACTTGGTAAGCGGGGCACATCACACGCCAGTGCGCCGGATCCCTTTGGATACAAGATTGACCGAGTCTATCTTGTAGGAATATTTGGTTGTCTACATTAGAGTAGAGTGCAGCGTATCCCAATTGGATTTACCTATTCCTTTGAAGTGCTTTTTACTTAGATACTTTTTACTTACCTTCAGGATCAGGGTGTCAATGAGATTCAAGATGAGTTTCAAGATGGCTGAACTCTACCTTGGATGAATTTGCTCCTGCTTATCTTCTTACCTAATTGGATTTACCTATTCCTTTTCAGTGCTTTTTACTTAGATGCTTTTTACTTAAAGGATGGTTTCAGGATCAGGGTGTCAATGAGATTCAAGATGAGTTTCAAGATGGCTGAACTCTACCTTGGATGAATTTGCTCCTGCTTATCTTCTTACCTAATTGGATTTGCCTATTCCTTTGAAGTGCTTTTTAATTAGATGCTTTTTACTTAAAGGATGGTTTCAGGATCAGGGTGTCAATGAGATTCAAGATGAGTTTCAAGATGGCTGAACTCTACCTTGGATGAATTTGCTCCTGCTTATCTTCTTACCTAATTGGATTTGCCTATTCCTTTGAAGTGCTTTTTAATTAGATGCTTTTTACTTAAAGGATGGTTTCAGGATCAGGGTGTCAATGAGATTCAAGATGAGTTTCAAGATGGCAGAACTCTAACTTGGATGGATTTGCTCCTGCTTATCTTCTTACCTAATTGGATTTGCCTATTCCTTTTAAGTGCTTTTTACTTAGATACTTTTTACTTACCTTCAATAAAAGGATGGTTTCAGGCTCAGGGTGTCAATGAGGTTCAAGATGAGTTTCAAGATGGCTGAACTCTAACTTGGATGAATTTGCTCCTGCTTATCTTCTTACCTAATTGGATTTACCTATTCCTTTTAAGTGCTTTTTACTTAAATGCTTTTTACTTATCTTCAATAAAAGGATGGTTTCAGGATCAGGGTGTCAATGAGGTTCAAGATGAGTTTCAAGATGGCTGAACTCGACCTTGGATTTATTTGCGCCTGCTTATCTTCTTACCTAATTGGATTTACCTATTCCTTTTAAGTGCTTTTTACTTAGATACTTTTTACTTATCTTCAATAAAAGGATGGTTTCAGGATCAGGGTGTCAATGAGATTCAAGATGAGTTTCAAGATGGCTGAACTCTACCTTGGATGAATTTGCTCCTGCTTATCTTCTTACCTAATTGGATTTACCTATTCTTTTTCAGTGCTTTTTACTTAGATGCTTTTTACTTACCTTCAATAAAAGGATGGTTTCAGGCTCAGGGTGTCAATGAGATTCAAGATGAGTTTCAAGATGGCTGAACTCTACCTTGGATGAATTTGCTCCTGCTTATCTTCTTACCTAATTGGATTTACCTATTCCCTTGAAGTGTTTTTTTTACTTAGATGCTTTTTACTTATCTTCAATAAAAGGATGGTTTCAGGATCAGGGTGTCAATGAGGTTCAAGATGAGTTTCAAGATGGCTGAACTCTACCTTGGATGAATTTGCTCCTGCTTATCTTCTTACCTAATTGGATTTGCCTATTCCTTTGAAGTGCTTTTTACTTAGATGCGTTTTTACTTATCTTCAATAAAAGGATGTTTCAGGATCAGGGTGTCAATGAGATTCAAGATGAGTTTCAAGATGGCTGAACTCTACCTTGGATGAATTTGCTCCTGCTTATCTTCTAACCTAATTGGATTTACCTATTCCCTTGAAGTGGTTTTTTTTTACTTAGATGCTTTTTACTTATCTTCAATAAAAGGATGGTTTCAGGATCAGGGTGTCAATGAGATTCAAGATGAGTTTCAAGATGGCTGAACTCTACCTTGGATGAATTTGCTCCTGCTTATCTTCTTACCTAATTGGATTTACCTATTCCTTTTCAGTGCTTTTTACTTAGATGCTTTTTACTTAAAGGATGGTTTCAGGATCAGGGTGTCAATGAGATTCAAGATGAGTTTCAAGATGGCTGAACTCTACCTTGGATTAATTTGCTCCTGCTTATCTTCTTACCTAATTGGATTTACCTATTCCCTTGAAGTGTTTTTTTTTACTTAGATGCTTTTTACTTATCTTCAATAAAAGGATGGTTTCAGGATCAGGGTGTCAATGAGATTCAAGATGAGTTTCAAGATGGCTGAACTCTACCTTGGATGAATTTGCTCCTGCTTATCTTCTTAACTGATTGGATTTACCTATTTCTTTTCAGTGCTTTTTACTTAGATGCTTTTTTACTTATCTTCAATAAAAGGATGGTGTCAGGATCAGGGTGTCAATGAGATTCAAGATGAGTTTCAAGATGGCTGAACTCTACCTAGGATTAATTTGCTCCTGCTTAACTTCTTACCTGATTGGATTTACCTATTCCTTTTCAGTGCTTTTTACTTAGATGCTTTTTACTTACCTTCAATAAAAGGATTGTTTCAGGATCAGGGTGTCAATGAGATTCAAGATGAGTTTCAAGATGGCTGAACTCTACCTTGGATTAATTTGCTCCTGCTTATCTTCTTACCTAATTGCATTTACCTATTCCTTTTTAGTGCTTTTTACTTAGATGCTTTTTAACTTACCTTCAATAAAAGGATTGTTTCAGGATCAGGGTGTCAATGAGATTCAAGATGAGTTTCAAGATGGCTGAGCTCTACCTAGGATTAATTTGCTCCTGCTTATCTTCTTACCTAATTGGATTTACCTATTCTTTTTAAATGCTTTTTACTTACCTTCAATAAAAGGATGGTGTCAGGATCAGGGTGTCAATGAGATTCAAGATGAGTTTCAAGATGGCTGAACTCTAACTTGGGTCAATTTGCTCCTGCTTATCTTCTTACCTAATTGGATTTACCTATTCCTTTGAAGTGCTTTTTTACTTAGATGCTTTTACTTATCTTCAATAAAAGGATTTTTTTTCCCTATTGTTTAAAGTCAGAGGGTTTTTCCTGTCCCGGAGTGCAACAGTTAGACATGATGTCATGGGTTCCTGGTCAGGCTTAAATTAAGTGGTTTGGCTTTGGGATTCAGTCTCCTGTTCGTGTTACCAAGTTCCTGTATTGTTAAGTTCCTTGTATAATCTCAGTGTCTCAGTGTTAGAGTGCAACACAGGGTTGGATTAATTTGCTCCTGCTTATCTTCTTACCTAATTGGATTTACCTATTCCCTTGAAGTGCTTTTTTACTTAGATGCTTTTTTACTTATCTTCAATAAAAGGATGGTTTCAGGATCAGGGTGTCAATGAGATTCAAGATGAGTTTCAAGATGGCTGAACTCTAACTTGGATGAATTTGCTCCTGCTTATCTTCTTACCTAATTGGATTTGCCTATTCCTTTGAAGTGCTTTTTAATTAGATGCTTTTTACTTAAAGGATGGTTTCAGGATCAGGGTGTCAATGAGATTCAAGATGAGTTTCAAGATGGCTGAACTCTAACTTGGATGAATTTGCTCCTGCTTATCTTCTTACCTAATTGGATTTGCCTATTCCTTTGAAGTGCTTTTTAATTAGATGCTTTTTACTTAAAGGATGGTTTCAGGATCAGGGTGTCAATGAGATTCAAGATGAGTTTCAAGATGGCTGAACTCTAACTTGGATGAATTTGCTCCTGCTTATCTTCTTACCTAATTGGATTTGCCTATTCCTTTGAAGTGCTTTTTAATTAGATGCTTTTTACTTAAAGGATGGTTTCAGGATCAGGGTGTCAATGAGATTCAAGATGAGTTTCAAGATGGCTGAACTCTACCTTGGATCAATTTGCTCCTGCTTATCTTCTTACCTAATTGGATTTACCTATTCCCTTGAAGTGTTTTTTTACTTAGATGCTTTTTACTTATCTTCAATAAAAGGATGGTGTCAGGATCAGGGTGTCAACGAGATTCAAGATGAGTTTCAAGATGGCTGTATTCTACCTAGAATTAATTTGCTCCTGCTTATCTTCTTACCTAATTGGATTTACCTATTCTTTTTAAATGCTTTTTACTTACCTTCAATAAAAGGATGGTGTCAGGATCAGGGTGTCAATGAGATTCAAGATGAGTTTCAAGATGGCTGAACTCTAACTTGGATTTATTTGCGCCTGCTTATCTTCTTACCTAATTGGATTTACCTATTCCTTTTAAGTGCTTTTTACTTAGATACTTTTTACTTACCTTCAATAAAAGGATGGTTTCAGGCTCAGGGTGTCAATGAGGTTCAAGATGAGTTTCAAGATGGCTGAACTCTACCTTGGATGAATTTGCTTCATATACAAGTGTTGGTGTGTCTTACAACATCCTTTCTTTCCTTTTCTTCTCCTTCTTTCTGGACGCCAGGCAGATTCTCCCCCGGCCGGCAACTGGCAGGCCAGCCTCCGCTTGTCCGCACCGAAAGCCGCCCTCCGGCTCCAGTTCCCCATCCCGGACTTACGACCCTGGCCCGAGAGGCGGCCCGAGACCCAGAAGGCCGTGCGCAAGGAGAGCCTTCTCCTGGACCTGACCGCCGTCGAATTCCGCACGGAGCTCGGCCCGTCGGGCGCCACCAAGATGGAAGTTTCCTGCAGCGACTTGCACGGTACAGAGACATCTGTGGGGTGCCGAATCTAACCTCACTCGGGCACCACAAATGACCCTGTCATGAGTACTTTTGCCCCACAGACTCCACTACTGGGTCTTATAATACGGTGTTCCCTCGCTTTACGCGGACTCGCTGTTTTGTGGATTTTTTTTTTGGTAAATCTTAATATATACTCACGACGCTTCTGTGCGTCATGAGTAGACTAAAAATAATCAAACTATGGGGCCAACTGACATCCGATTTGGCCTCCAAACATCTCATACCCCAAGGAGTGGACAATAATGAAAACAACCCTTTAAAACGTGAAAGTAAAATAAAAAAATACCTTACAACGCATTTACTTATTGGTTGCTATTGTTTTTTTTTCAGGTGTGTACGAAGACGGCGAGAAGTTCTCGGTGCCCTGCTTCCGGGTTGGCAAAAGCCCCGATTTGACAGCCAAAACGACGGGAAAGAAGTACATCATTCCAAAGTAAGCTTGCTTCCCCGGGCTTCCTCTTCCTGCTCCTCTTCTATCACCATTAATTAATTAATTAATTAATTATGACGTTTATATGCTGCCCTTATCACCCCAAAGTCTGTGCGCATTCAGAAGGAGACCTACAATGTCTGTTATGGAACTCCAGTATGCCGATGATAACGTAGTCTGTGCGCAGTCAGAAGACCAACAACATCTGTGATAGAACTCTAATATGCCAACGATAACATAGTCTGTGCGCATTTAGGAGAAGACCTACAATGTCTGTTATGGAACTCCAGTATGCCAATGATAACATAGTCTGTGGGCAGTCAGAAGACGAACAACATCTGTTATAGAACTCTAATATGCCGACGATAATGTAGTCTGTGAGCATTCAGAAGAAGACCTACAATGTATGTTACGGAACTCCAATATGCTGATGATAACATAGTCTGTGCGCATTCAGAAGATGACGTACAATGTGCCGATGATAGTCTGTGCGCATTCAGAAGAAGTCCTAGAATGTCTGTTATGGAACTCCAATATGCTGATGATAACGTAGTCTGTATGCATTCAGAAGACCTACAATGTCTGTTATGGAACTTCAATATGCCGATGATAACGTAGTCTGCGCATTCAGAAGGAGACCTACAATGTCTGTTATGGAACTTCAATATGCTGATGGTAACGTAGTCTGCGCATTCAGAAGAAGACCTACAATGTCTGTTATAGAACTCCAATATGCAGATGATAACATAGTATGTGCACATTCAGAAGAAGGCCTACAATGTCTGTTATGGAACTCCAATATGCCGATGATAACGTAGTCTGTGCACATTCAGAAGAAGACCTACAATGTCTGTTATAGAACTCCAATATGCAGATGATAACATAGTATGTGCACATTCAGAAGAAGGCCTACAATGTCTGTTATGGAACTCCAATATGCAGATGATAACGTCTGTGTGCATTCAGAAGAAGACCAACAATGTCTGTTATGGAACTCCAATATGCAGATGATAACGTAGCCTGTGCGAAATCAGAAGAAGACCTACAATGTCTACTTTAGAATTTTCCTGGTTTCCAAAAGACCTCACAACCTCTGAGGATGCAGGCAAAACGTCAGGAGAGAATGCTTCTGGAACATGGCCAGACAGCCCGAAAAACTTCCAACAACCCTCCAACAATACATTGTTATATTTATTTATATCCCTGATTTCAGTGAATGCTCAGTGGTTCTCCCTTCCAGGATCGCTCTGACCCTCCGCCCCCGGACCGGCGATGTCCAATGGGATCCGTCGCTACCAAAGCCCGAGGAGATGGAGCTCTCCTCGGCTGAAAGCCCCTGCGAACTCAAGCAGCCCGAGCCTTCGCCCTTCTCCTCCAAGCGGACCATGTACGAGACCGAGGAGGTGAGGCAATTCCACACCAATGGAGAGAGTAAGGAACACTAGGGTGCCTGTGGTGGAGGAAAGACAGGAAATCTAGGATGAAATGGTCCCTGAATGGAAGCCTTCCCTTGGGTGGTGGACAGTGTGGTGTTGGTGGTGGACATTGGCAGGGCTCTTGGGCATGTTCATGGCGCTTGCTGTAAGCTGCAATGTCATTGGAGGGAGGACCATTATTATTATTATTATTATTATTATTATTAAATAGATATATAGATATTATTATTATTTTATTTTTATTATTAAATAGATATTATTATTATTTTATTTTTATTATTAAATAGATATATTATTATTTTATTAAATACATAGATATTATTATTTTATTCTTATTATTAAATAGATATATTATTATTATTTTATTAAATAGAAATTATTATTTTATTTTTATTATTAAATAGACATATTATTATTTTATTAAATAGATAGATATTATTATTATTTTATTCTTCTTATTAAATAGATATATTATTATTATTATTATTTTATTACATAGAAATTATTATTTTATTTTTACTATTAAATAGATATATTATTATTTTATTAAATAGATAGATATTATTATTATTTTATTTTTATTATTAAATAGATATATTATTATTATTATTATTTTATTAAATAGAAATTATTATTTTATTTTTACTATTAAATAGATATATTATTATTTTATTAAATAGATAGATATTATTATTATTTTATTCTTCTTATTAAATAGATATATTATTATTATTATTTTATTAAATAGAAATTAATATTTTATTTTTACTATTAAATAGATATATTATTATTTTATTAAATAGATAGATATTATTATTATTTTATTTTTATTATTAAATAGATATATTATTATTATTATTATTTTATTAAATAGAAATTATTATTTTATTTTTACTATTAAATAGATATATTATTATTTTATTAAATAGATAGATATTATTATTATTTTATTTTTATTATTAAATAGATATATTATTATTATTATTATTTTATTAAATAGAAATTATTATTTTATATTTACTATTAAATAGATATATTATTATTTTATTAAATAGATAGATATTATTATTATTTTATTTTTATTATTAAATAGATATATTATTATTATTATTATTTTATTAAATAGAAATTATTATTTTATTTTTACTATTAAATAGATATATTATTATTTTATTAAATAGATAGATATTATTATTATTTTATTCTTCTTATTAAATAGATATATTATTATTATTATTTTATTAAATAGAAATTAATATTTTATTTTTACTATTAAATAGATATATTATTATTTTATTAAATAGATAGATATTATTATTATTTTATTTTTATTATTAAATAGATAGATAGGTAGGTATTATTGTTGTTGTTATTATTATTTTACTGACACAAAAACACAGTATGTCACAGCAAACGAGATCTATATGCTGGATTTCATATCACAAAACCACAAGTTGAACACTTACCAAGTGCCTAGGACTGTGTGATGTATTATTATTATTACTATTAAATAGATAGATATTATTATTATTTTATTATTATTAAATAGATAGATATTATTATTATTTTATTTGTATTATTAAAAAGATATATATTATTTTTATTTTATTATTAAATAGATAGATATACAGATAGATAGGTATTATTATTATTATTATTATTATTTTACTGACACAAAAACACAGTAATTCACAGCAAACGAGATATCGTATCACACAATCACAAGTTGAACACTTTCCAAGTGCCTAGGACTGTGTGATGTATTATTATTATTATTATTATTATTATTATTATTATATAGATATTATTATTATTAAATAGATAGATATTATTATTTTATTATTAAATAGATAGATATTATTATTTTTATTATTAAATAGATATATTATTTTTTTATTAGATAGATAGGTATTATTATTAGTAGTAGTAGTATTTTACTGACACAAAAACGCAGTATGTCACAGCAAATATGCTGGATTTCGTATCACAAAATCACAAGTTGAACACTTTACCAAGTGCCTAGGACTGTGTGAAGTATTATTATTATTATTAAATAGATAGATATTATTATTATTATTTTATTATTAAATGGATAGATATTATTATTATTATTTTACTGACACAAAAACGCAGTAGGTCACAGCAAATATTCTGGATTTCGTATCACAAAATCACAAGTTGAACACTTACCAAGTGCCTAGGACGGTGTGATGTATGATTATTATTATTATTATTATTTAATATTATTATTATTATTAAATAGATAGATATTATTATTATTTGAATATTAGATAGATAGATAGATAGATAGATATTATTATTATTTGATTATTAGATAGATAGATAGATAGATATTATTATTATTTGATTATTAGATAGATAGATAGATATTATTATTATTTGATTATTAGATAGATAGATAGATATTATTATTATTTGATTATTAGATAGATAGATAGATATTATTATTATTTGATTATTAGATAGATAGATAGATATTATTATTATTTGATTATTAGAAAGATAGATAGATAGACAGATATTATTATTATTTGATTATTAGATAGATAGATAGATATTATTATTATTTGATTATTAGATAGATAGATAGATAGATATTATTATTATTTGATTATTAGATAGATAGATAGATATTATTATTATTTGATTATTAGATAGATAGATAGATATTATTATTATTTGATTATTAGATAGATAGATATTATTATTATTTGATTATTAGATAGATAGATAGATAGATAGATATTATCATTATTTGATTATTAGATAGATAGATAGATATTATTATTATTTGATTATTAGATAGATAGATAGATAGATAGATATTATTATTATTTGATTATTAGATAGATAGATAGATATTATTATTATTTGATTATTAGATAGATAGATAGATATTATTATTATTTGATTATTAGATAGATAGATAGATAGATATTATTATTATTTGATTATTAGATAGATAGATAGATATTATTATTATTTGATTATTAGATAGATAGATAGATATTATTATTATTTGATTATTAGATAGATAGATAGATAGATAGATATTATTATTATTTGATTATTAGATAGATAGATAGATAGATAGATAGATATTATTATTATTTTACTGACACAAAATCACAAGTTGAACACTTACCAAGTGCTTAGGACTGTGTGATGTATTATTATTATTATTATTACTATTATTATTAAATAGATATTATAATAATAATAATAATATTTATTTATTTATTTATTTATTTGCTGTATTTGTATACCGCCTTTCTCAGCCAATTGGCCACTTAATAATAATTAAGTATTATTATTATTACAATTATTATTATTATTATTATTATTATTAAATAGATAGATATTATTATAATAATATTTATTTATTTGCTGTATTTGTATACCGCCTTTCTCAGCCAATTGGCGACTTAATAATAATTAAGTATTATTATTATTACAATTATTATTATTATTATTATTATTATTGTCGTTATGGTTGATAACCAGCACCAAAAACAAAAAAAGAACAATTGTCCAAAAAGGAACATGGCATGCATTTAGGTATTAGGAAACATTGTCAAAAGCGGAGTTGGAAAATCCGTATTGAATGTGAGATCTAAAACAGTATTAAACAATTCTATACTTAAATGACAAAGGTAAACACTCAAATATGCATTATTCAAACCTTCTAAACCAAGCAAGCAACTTTGGTAGTAATTTTGGGGTCCCATTCCTGCAGATGGTGATCCCCGGAGATCCCGAAGAGATGGCCGAATTCCAGGCCCAGACCTTGGAGGCTTCCCAGTACGCCCTGGAGGTGTCCTTCCCCACCATGCACCTCTTCCTCCCCAGCAAAGACTTCTACGAGAGCATCTACAACAGGTGAGTTGGGAGTTGTAGTTCACTTCCATCCAGAGAGCACTCTGGACTCAAACAATGAAAGATCTAGACCAAACTTGGCACGAATACTCCATATGCCCAAATCTAAGCACAGATATAATTTGGGGAAAATCGACCTATATATTTGGGAGATGTAGTTGCTGGGAGATATAGTTCACATAAAAACAAAGAGCATTCTGAACCCCAACAATGATGGAACTAGACCAAACTTGGCACGAAAACTCCTTATGCCCAAATATAAGCACAGATAGAGTTTGGGGAAAACTGACCTTCACATTTGGGAGTTGTAGTTGCTGGGATTTATAGTTCACCTAAAATCACAAAGCATTCTGAGCCCCAACAATGATAGATCTGGACCAAACTTGGCATGGATACTCAATATTGCCAAATATGAATACTGGTGGAGTTTGGGGAAAATAGACCTTGAAATTTGGGAGATGTAGTTGCTGGGATTTATAGTTCACCTACAATCAAAGTGCATTCTGAACCCCAACAATGATAGATTTGGACCAAACTTTGTACAGATACTCAATATACCCAAATGTGAACACTGGTGGAGCTTGGGAGAAATAGACCTTGACATTTGGGAGTTGTAGTTGCTGGGATGTATAGTTCACCTACAACCAAAGAGCATTCTGAACCCCACCAATTATAAAATTGAACCAAACTTGGCACACAGAACCCGCATGACCAACAGAAAATACTTGCTGGCCATTGACCTTGAGTTTGGGAGTTGTAGTTCACCTCCATGCAGAGAGCACTCTGGACTCAAACAATGACGGATATCTAGACCAAACTTGGCACGAATACTCCATATACCCAAATATAAGCACAGATATAATTTGGGAAAAATCGACCTTGATATTTGGGAGATGTAGTTGCTGGGATATATAGTTCACCTAAAAACAAAGAGCATTCTGAGCCCCAGCAATGATGGATCTGGACCAAACTTGGCACGGATACTCAATATTGCCAAATATGAACACTGGTGGAGTTTGGGAGAAATAGACCTTGACATTTGGGAGTTGTAGTTGCTGGGATGTATAGTTCACCTACAACCAAAGAGCATTCTGAACCCCACCAATTATAAAATTGAACCAAACTTGGCACACAGAACCCGCATGACCAACAGAAAATACTTGCTGGCCATTGACCTTGAGTTTGGGAGTTGTAGTTCACCTCCATGCAGAGAGCACTCTGGACTCAAACAATGACGGATATCTAGACCAAACTTGGCACGAATACTCCATATACCCAAATCTAAGCACAGATATAATTTGGGAAAAATCGACCTTAATATTTGGGAGATGTAGTTGCTGGGATATATAGTTCACCTAAAAACAAAGAGCATTCTGAGCCCCAGCGATGATGGATCTGGACCAAACTTGGCACGGATACTCAATATTGCCAAATATGAACACTGGTGGAGTTTGGGGAAAATAGACCTTGAAATTTGGGAGTTGTAGTTGCTGGGATTTATAGTTCACCTACAATCAAAGCGCATTCTGAGCCCCAACAATGAGGGATCTGGACCAAACTTGGCACGGATACTCAATATTACCAAATATGAATACTGGTGGAGTTTGGGGAAAATAGACCTTGAAATTTGGGAGTTGTAGTTGCTGGGATTTATAGTTCACCTACAATCAAAGTGCATTCAGAACCCCAACAATGATAGATCTGGACCAAACTTTGCACAGATACTCAGTATACCCATATGTGAACACTGGTAGAGTTTGTGAGAAATAGACCTTGACATTTGGGAGTTGTAGTTGCAGGGATTTATAGTTCACCTACAATCAAAGCGCATTCTAAACCCTACCAATGATAGAATTGAACCAAACTTGGCACACAAAACTCCCATGTGCAACGCAAAGTACTGGAAGGGTTTGATGGGCACTGCCCTTGAGTTTGGGAGTTGTAGTTCACCTACATCCAGAGCGCACTGTGGACTGAAAAAATGATCGATCTGGACCAAACTTGGCATGAATATTCAATATGCCCAAATGTGAACACTGGTGGAGTTTGGGGAAAATAGACCTTGACATTTGGGAGTTGTAGCTGCTGGGATTTATAGTTTACCTGCAATCAAAGAGCATTCTGAACTCCACCAACGATAGAATTGGGCCAAACTTCCCACAGAGGACAGAGAAGGAAAGTATGTCCAAAACTACGTACCGTTTTCTTACTCCAGGATCAACAACGACCTATTGATGTGGGTGCCCTTCAGCCCGCCTCCCAGCCCCTCGGAGACGCCGTTGGGTTCCAGTTCGACGTCCTCCCCTTTGGCCTGCGAAGCGCCCCCCTGCATGCGATGGCAGGAAAACTTCAAGATGTGCAAGTCGGCCTTTAAGCTGGGTAATTCTTATTATTCTTGCTATCACTATTACTATGTTTATGTTTATTTATACCCTGCTTTTTCTCTCCACAAGGAGATTCAAAGCAGCTATGTATCTATTATTAGTATTGGAATGTATTATTATTATTATTATTATTATTATTATTATTATTAGCTGTCACCTATCACGCGTTGCTGTGGCCCAGTCTGTATATATGTATTTCAGTGTGTATATATATATGTGTTTATATGTGTGTGTATATTTGTGTATCTGTGCATATATGTGTGTTTGCATATATATGTGTGTGCACATGTTCATATGTGTGTGTGTACAGGTGTATATATTTGTGTGTTTATATGTGTATATGTATATTGTGTATATATGTGTGCTTGTCTATATGCATATTTGTGTTCATATATGTGCGTATGTGTATATTTGTGTGTGTATGTATATGTGTGTTTGCAGATGTGTATATATGTGTATATATATTTGTGTGTTTATATGTGTATAAGTATATTGTGTATATGTGTGTGCTTGTCTATATGCATATTTGTGTTCCTATATGTGTGTATGTGTGCATGTGTATATTTGTGTGTGTATGTATATATGTGTGTTTGTAGATGTGGATATATGTGTATATATATTTGTGTGTTTATATAGACACACAGACTCCAGTACTAGGCTTTGTAATAGGAGTATTATGCAGACCAAAAGGTGAAACGTCAAATCTACTCGAGACATTCACTCCTTCATTCACTCATTCATACTCACCATCCTTCTTCACTCATGCTCCATTCATTTCCTCATTCATACTCACCATCTTTCTTCACTCATGCTCCATTCATTTCCTCATTCATACTCACCATCCTTCTTCACTCATACTCCATTCATTTCCTCATTCATACTCACCATCCTACTTTACTCATACTCCATTCATTCACTCGTTCATACCCACCATCCTTCTTCACTCATTGTCCATTCATTCACTTGTGTGTGTGTGTGTGTGCAGGAGTATATTGTGTATATGCGTGGGCTTGTCTATATACATATTTGTGTTTATATATGTGTGTATGTGTGCATGTGTATATTTGTGTGTGCATGTATATATGTATATATGTGTGTTTATGCAGATGTATGTGTGTGTATATTTGTGTGTGCTTGGGTATATATATATGTATGTGTATGTATGTGTGCCTGTGTTTATGTATATGAGTGTGTGTGTGTGTGTGTGTGTGTATGGTGCATTTTGGGGGGTTTAAGTCTGTTCTGCTGGGGTGTGTGTGTATTTTTAGGGGTGATGAACACTCGTTGGCCTGATAGGTGTCTTGTGTCCAAATTTGGTGTCAATTCGTCCAGTGGTTTTTGAGTTATGCTAATCTCACAAACGAACATTACATTTTTATTTATATAGATAAGTAAAAAGCACTTTAAAGGAATAGGTAAATCCAATTAGGTAAGAAGATAAGCAGGAACATTGTAATGTATTTTGTTTTTTTGGCTTTTTACATTTTTATTTATATATTATTATTATTATTATTATTATTATTATTATTTTACTGACGCAAAAACACAGTATGTCACAGCAAAGGAGAGCTTGGGAAAATGACACTTCTCTTTTTGTTCTGTATTTCCAGATTCGGACTCGGAGGAAGAAGACTCCCACTTCTATTCGGTGGAAAAAAAGGGGGAACAGCAGAGACCCTCCCCACAGAGCTGCGTCTCCGTCCTGCTGAGTGTCGGGAAGGGGAGGATCACGGCCCTCTGCAACGCCAAGGTAACTGCAGCCCTGGGGATGGTGGGAATGGGGAGTTGGTTCGGACTTCAGCCAATGTTTCCCAAGCTCTGGCCTTCCGCGACTTAAGCAACATATGCGGCAGGTACTGGCTTGTTCAGTAGACTCTCCTCTACAGTTCCCTTTTGGTGGGAAGCCTTAGCATTGAATGGTTGTGTTGTTAAAGTGCGAAGTATAGAACCCTGGGCAGACGTTCGGTCAATGCGACTTAAGCAATGTATGCGGCAGGTACTGGCTTGTTCAGTAGACACTCCTCTACAGTTCCATTTTGGTGGGAAGCCTTAGCATTGAACGGTTGTGTTGTTAAAGTGCAAACTATAGAACCCTGAGCAGACGGTCGATTAATACGACTTGAGCAACGTTCAGTCATTGAATTCTTGAGAGCAGAAGGTGTCACCCCGAAGGAGATTCATCCAAGAATGTAAGCTGTTGATTGTGATTGTGTTGATGGGAGTACTGTGCATCGTTGGGCAAGTGAGTTTAAAGATGTTGAGGTGGGAACATCTGACTTGCATGACAAACAAAGAGTTGGACGTCCTGTGACAGCAACCACCGAGTTTCACAAGCAAAAGGTTGAGAGATTGATTCAGGACGATCGTCATATCACTCAGAGAGAAATTTCAAGCACAATCGGCATTTCACAAGAACGTGTGGGTCACATTATTGCTTTGCTTGGCTATTGGAAGATCTGTGCATGATGGGTACACAGCAGAACTTCAGAGACTGGATCTCATCACCGTATAGCATTCTCCATACAGTCCCGATTTAGCTCCGCCTGACTTCCATCTGTTCCTCGTCATGAAAGAAAATCAGCGGGGACATCATTGTGCTTCTGATGAAGACGTCGAGAGAACTGGGAGACGCTGGTTGCAGAAACAGAGTGTTGACTTCTTCTGCAATAGCTTCAAATAACTTGTTCATCGTTGGCAGAAATGTATCTGATTGTCTGGTGATTATGTCGAAAAGCGAATAGAGGTTGCGAGAACTGGGAGACGCTGGTTGCAGAAACAGAGTGTCAACTTCTTCCGCGGCGGCTTCAGAAAACTTGTTCATTTTTGGCAGAAATGTATCCAATTGTCTGGTGATTGTCTGGAAAAGTGGATAGTGATTGAGAGAACAGGGAGACGCTGGTTGCGGAAACAGAGTGTCAACTTCTTCTGCGACGGCTTCAGAAAACATCGTTGGCAGAAATGTATCTGATTGTCTGGTGATTATGTCGAAAAGTGAATAGTGGTCGTTCAAGAGCGCATTCTAAGGATTATTTCTGTGTTTGGTTTATTAAAATATTCCCATCTAAATCCATGTAACGAAGGTGGAGGCATTACTTTTCATTCAACCCTCGTATATCATCCCCTTCCTTCCTCCCTCCCTTCTGATCTCCTATTTCTTCCTCTGCCTTCTTCTTCCCTCCCTCCTTTGACGTGGGCCACCTTTTCCCCGCTGTAGGGCGAAGGGGGCAAGAAGCTGGAGGGCTCCCACGGCGAGCTGGTTTTGGACGTGGAGAACGGTTGCCTCTTCAGTGTCTCCCAGTACAAAGGCCGCGACGACCTCGGCTATTTCTGCATCGAAGCGGAGAAAGTTGCACTTTATCACAAAGGTGAGGATTTAGCCCACTAGTGGGGAGGAAAGTGGGGAGTGGGTTCGCCCCGAGCCCTTTTGGCCAGAGCAAACCCTTCCCCTTGGATTTAGGGAAGAAGTCAAAGATTTAATGGTGGCAGCGTATATTTTAAAGAAGACATCCTTTCAGTGTTACCTTTCGATAGAATGTGCCGGATTCGCACTCAGGCCTGTGCACTAAGGTAACACTGAAAGGATTTCTTCTTTAAAATATACGTTGCCACCATTAAATCTTTGACTTCCTCAATTAATTGCTTTTAAAACTTCTTACACAGAAGCACACGTGAGGCAGATGTTGTGAACAATAGAACAATGATGTTTATTTAAGAGAACTTTAGTTTTAAAACATAACCCCTAAAGTCAATTATTTTCCTATTCTAAGTTAAGCTTCGCCCATCCCTCCCAGCCAATCACTAACTCCTCTCATTTCCCTCCAATTACCTAAGCTCGCCCCCTTCAGGAAATGAGATTTTAAAATGGATGCTCCCGGCACCCTTTCCCAGTGTAAACATTTCCAAGATCCCTGTGAGTGTCCTCCACCAACACCATACTGCCCACCACCCATGTGAAGGCTTTCATACGGGGAAAATTCCCTCCTAGATTGCATGTGTTTCCTCCATCACAGACATCCCAGTGTCAACATTTCCAAGAGCCCTGCCAATGCCTTCCACCAACACCACACTGCCCACCACCCAAGGGAAAGCTTTCATATGGGGAAAATTCCCTCCTAGTTTGTATATGTTTCCTCCACCATAGACATCCCAGTGTCAACATGTCCAAGAGCCTTGCCAGTGTCCTCCGCCACCATACTGCCCACTACCCATGTGAAGGCTTTCATACAGAAACAATTCCATCCTAAATTTTTAGTGTTTCCTCCACCACAGACATCCCAGTGTAAACATTTCCAGGAGCCCTGCCAATGTCCTCCACCAACACCACACTGCCCACTACCCATGTGAAGGCTTTCATATGGGGAAAGTTCCCTCCTAGATTGCATGTGTTTCCTCCACCACAGACATCCCAGTGTCAACATGTCCAAGAGCCTTGCCAGCATCCACTGCCCACCACCCATGTGAAGGCTTTCATACAGAGACAATTCCATCCTAGATTGTATGTGTTTCCTCCACCACAGACATCACAGTGTCAACATGTCCAAGAGCTTTGCCAACGTCCTCCACCAACACCACACTGCCCACTACCCATGTGAAGGCTTTCATACGGGGAAAATTCCCTCCTAGATTGTATGTGTTTCCTCCCCCACAGACATCCCAGTGTAAACATGTCCAAGAGCCCTGCCAATGTCCTCCACCAACACCACACTGCCCACCACCCAAGGGAAGGCTTTCCAAAATGGCCTAACAGTTAGGGAATCCACTACAAGTAGCGTAATAACCCGAGATGCTTTCTCTGCGGTCCTTCCCTACAGCCGTCGTGGAGGACTACCTCATGGCTGAGCACTTGGAGATCCCCAGCTTCCTACCTCCCGAAGGGCTGCACCCCACCATTTACGCCTCCCAGGAAGGCACCGTTGCCTGGCCTTTGGGGAGCAAGAAGGAAGGCCCCCACAAAATGCTCTCCCTGGCCATCCAGATCAACCTGGACTTGGAGAAGAACATCAAGGTATCCCGTTACGTTTTCACCAACTGTTGGGGATTGTGGGAGTTGAAGTCCAAAACGCCTGGAGGGCCGAAGTTGACTTAAACCATGAGCTAATCATATGCTCCTTCTCTTCCCGTCTTCTCCCTTGTTGTTTATTTATTTAGCATGCCAAAAGCAAATTGAGATGCCGACAAAGAAACAGTTAAAGCACAACAATTAAAATAAACAAGTCAACAACATTAAAAAATACATTAAGCTAGTTTTCCCTGTAATAGGCAGTAAGAGCACCGAAAGCTTCTGAGAGTTTCTGTTCAACCATTTCAAGGCTCCCTGCTTGAGTGGTGATGGCATGATCGTCAGCATAGATGGATTAGGAATCAGATGGTTTTCCTTGTAATAGGCAGTAAGAGCACCGAAAGCTTCAGAGAGCTTCTATTCAACCAATTCAAAGCTCTCTGCTTGAGTGGTGATGGCATGATCGTCAGCATAGATAGATTAGGAATCAGATGGTTTTCCTTGTAATAGGCAGTAAGAGCACCGAAAGCTTCAGAGAGTTTCTGTTCAACCATTTCAAGGCTCCCTGCTTGAGTGGTGATGGCATGATCGTCAGCATAGATGGATTAGGAATCAGATGGTTTTCCTTGTAATAGGCAGTAAGAGCACCGAAAACTTCAGAGAGTTTCTGTTCAACCATTTCAAGGCTCCCTGCTTGAGTGGTGATGGCATGATCGTCAGCATAGATGGATTAGGAATCAGATGGTTTTCCTTGTAATAGACACTAAGAGCACCTAAAGCTTCAGAGAGTTTCTGTTCAACCAATTCAAAGCTCTCTGCTTGGGTGTTGATGGCACAATCGTCAGCATAGATAGATTAGGAATCGGATGGTTTTCCTTGTAATAGGCAGTAAGAGCACCTAAAGCTTCAGAGAGTTTCTGTTCAACCATTTCAAGGCTCCCTGCTTGAGTGGTGATGGCATGATCGTCAGCATAGATAGATTAGGAATCGGGTTTTCCTTGTAATAGGCACTAAGAGCACCTAAAGTTTCAGAGAGATTCTCTTTGCCCATTTCAAAGCTCCCTGCTTGAGTGGTGATGGCACGATCGTCAGCATAGATGAAACTCTCCGTCCCTTCTAGGAGTGGCTGGTCATTTGTGTAAATGTTCAACATTGTTGTGTCGATGCAACACAAGATTGGAAGGAACGCTAAGCCTCTTGCTTCTCCGTTGACAGGAGTTCTTGGTGACGTTACGGCTAGAAGGTGCCACTATGCGGCATTACATGGCGTTGGCCCACCAGAGCTGGTATTCGCAGGTAAGAGCATGTCCAAGAGCCTTGCCAGCGTCCTCCACCAACACCATACTGCCCACCACCCAAGGGAAGGCTTTCCTACAGGAACAATTCCATCCGAGAGTTCATGTGTTTCCTCCACCACAGACATCCCAGTGTAAACATGTCCAAGAGCCTTGCCAACGTCCTCCACCAACACCATACTGCCCACCACTCAAGGGAAGGCTTTGCTACAGGGACAATTCCATACTAGAGTTCTTGTGTTTCCTCCACCACAGACATCCCAGTGTAAACATGTCCAAGAGCCTTGCCAACGTCCTCCACCAACACCATACTGCCCACCACCCAAGGGAAGGCTTTGCTACAGGGACAATTCCATACTAGAGTTCTTGTGTTTCCTCCACCACAGACATCCCAGTGTAAAACTATCCAAAATCCCTGCCAACGTCCTCCACCAACACCATACTGCCCACCACCCAAGGGAAGGCTTTGCTACAGGGACAATTCCATCCTAGATTGCATGTGTTTCCTCCACCACAGACATCCCAGTGTAAACATGTCCAAGAGCCTTGCCAGCGTCCTCCACCAACACCATACTGCCCACCACCCAAGGGAAGGCTTTCATACAAGGACAATTCCATCCTAGAGTTCTTGTGTTTCCTCCACCACAGACATCCCAGTGTAAACATGTCCAAGATCCCTGCCAATGTCCTCCACCAACACCATACTGCCCACCACCCAAGGGAAGGCTTTGCTACAGGGATAATTCCATACTAGAGTTCTTGTGTTTCCTCCACCACAGACATCCCAGTGTAAACATGTCCAAGAGCCCTGCCAATGTCCTCCACCAACACCATACTGCCCACCACCCAAGGGAAGGCTTTCATTCAGGGATAATTCCATCCTAGAGTTCATGTGTTTCCTCCACCACAGACATCCCAGTGTAAACATGTCCAAGATCCCTGCCAACATCCTCCACCAACACCATACTGCCCACCACCCATGGGAAGGCTTTCATTCAGGGATAATTCCATCCTAGAGTTCATGTGTTTCCTCCACCACAGACATCCCAGTGTGAACATGTCCAAGATCCCTGACAACGTCCTCCACCAACACCATACTGCCCACCACCCAAGGGAAGGCTTTCATACAGGGACAATTCCATCCTAGAGTTCATGCGTTTCCTCCACCACAGACATCCCAGTGTAAACATGTCCAAGATCCCTGCCAACGTCCTCCGCCAACACCATACTGCCCACCACTCAAGGGAAGGCTTTCATTCAGGGGTAATTCCATCCTAGATATCATGTGTGTCCTCCACCACAGACATCCCAGTGTAAACATGTCCAAAATCCCTGCCAACGTCCTCCACCAACACCATACTGCCTACCACCCAAGGGAAGGCTTTCATTCAGGGGTAATTCCATCCTAGATATCATGTGTGTCCTCCACCACAGACATCCCAGTGTAAAACTATCCAAGATCCCTGCCAACACCGATGGATCTGGACCAAACTTGGCACACAGACCTGATATGCTGAAAATTGATTACTGGAGGAGTTTGGGAGGAACTGACCTTCCTTTCTGGGAGTTGTAGTTCACCCATTACCAGGGAAACTGTGAAGTCCACCGATGATGGACCTGGACCAAACTTGGCACACAAAACCCCCATGACTGACTCAACCTACTGGAGGGGTTTGAGGGGACTGACTCACCATAGTGGGAGTTGTAGTTTACCCTGCAGCCAGATCCTACCGATGATGCATCCAGAGCAAACTTTCCCAGCATAACAAACTTGAAGGAGTGATGGAGTTTCAGGGGGGTCAGCCTGGCATGATGGGAGTTGTAGTTCGCCCACAACCTTTTGCATTTTGTGCAATTAAAAATTGACTTTTTCCAATCTTTTCCTCGTTAGATGATTGATTTCTTAGACGTCCTGGACGACCCAATCCTTGGTTTCGTGCCACCCACCATCATCACAGTCTTGCACACTCACCTCTTCAGCTGTGCCGTGGATTACAGGTACAGGGACGTGGGAGACTTGGCCCAATCCGTGATCAGTGAAGGGTTGATCCCCCACCCCAAAAATGGTTCTCGTTTTGGATGTCGGGGGCAATGGTGGTTCGATTCTAAAGTCAGTTCCGATTTTCACAGAAAAAAAATGTTCAAATTTTTTAAAAACTTCAGAGACTTCTGAATTCTTTGGTTAATGGTTTGAAAGTGTTATTTCCTGTTTCATTGGGTGGTCTTTACTTTGAAAGTAGTTGTTTTACTCCAGAAGCGGGGGGAAAGCAAGTGGAGGAAATTCCTTCCTTCTCTGGTTTAAAACTGGCTTCTCTGGCTTTAAAACTGGCTTCTCTGGTTTGAGTTGAGGCCAGGAAATTCCTTCTTCTCTGGTTTAAAACTGGCTTCTCTGGCTTGAGCCGAGGCCAGGAAACTCTTTCCTCCTCTGGTTTAAAACTGACTTCTCTGGCTTTAAAACTGGCTTCTCTGGCTTGAGCCGAGGCCAGGAAATTCCTTCCGTCTCTGGTTTAAAACTGGATTCTCTGGCTTGAGTTGAAGCCAAAGACCAGAAGAGGGGGGAAGCAAGTGGAGGAAATTCTTTCCTTCTCTGGTTTAAAACTGGCTTCTCTGGCATGAGCCGAGAATAGGAAATTCCTTCCTTCTCTGGTTTAAAACTGGCTTCTCTGGCTTGAGTTGAGGCCAGGGGGGAAAGCAAGCAGAGGAAATTCTTTCCTTCTCTGGCTTTAAAACTGGCTTCTCTGGCTTTAAAACTGGCTTCTCTGGCTTGAGCCAAGGCCAGGGATCAGAAGAGGGGGGAAAGCAAGTGGAGGAAATTCCTTCCTTCTCTGGTTTAAAACTGGCTTCTCTGGCTTGAGCCGAGGTCAGGAAATTCCTTCCTTCTCTGGTTTAAAACTGGCTTCTCTGGCTTGAGCCGAGAATAGGAAATTCCTTCCTTCTCTGGTTTAAAACTGGCTTCTCTGGCTTGAGCCAAGGCCAGGGATCAGAAGAGGGGGGAAAGCAAGTAGAGGAAATTCCTTCCTTCTCTGGTTTAAAACTGGCTTCTCTGGCTTGAGCCGAGGTCAGGAAATTCCTTCCTTCTCTGGTTTAAAACTGGCTTCTCTGGCTTGAGCCGAGAATAGGAAATTCCTTCCTTCTCTGGTTTAAAACTGGCTTCTCTGGCTTGAGCCGAGGCCAGGGACCAGAAGAGGGGGGAAAGCAAGTGGAGGAAATTCCTTCCTTCTCTGGTTTAAAACTGGCTTCTCTGGCTTTAAAACTGGCTTCTCTGGTTTGAGTTGAGGCCAGGAAATTCCTTCTTCTCTGGTTTAAAACTGGCTTCTCTGGCTTGAGCCGAGGCCAGGAAATTCCTTCCGTCTCTGGTTTAAAACTGGATTCTCTGGCTTGAGTTGAAGCCAAAGACCAGAAGAGGGGGGAAGCAAGTGGAGGAAATTCTTTCCTTCTCTGGTTTAAAACTGGCTTCTCTGGCTTGAGCCGAGAATAGGAAATTCCTTCCTTCTCTGGTTTAAAACTGGCTTCTCTGGCTTGAGTTGAGGCCAGGGGGGAAAGCAAGCAGAGGAAATTCTTTCCTTCTCTGGCTTTAAAACTGGCTTCTCTGGCTTTAAAACTGGCTTCTCTGGCTTGAGTTGAGGCCAGGGGGGAAAGCAAGCAGAGGAAATTCTTTCCTTCTCTGGCTTTAAAACTGGCTTCTCTGGCTTTAAAACTGGCTTCTCTGGCTTGAGCCGAGGCCAGGAAATTCCTTCCTTCCCTGGTTTAAAACTGGCTTCTCTGGCTTGAACCAAGGCCAGGAAATTCCTTCCTTCCCTGGTTTAAAACTGGATTCTCTGGCTTGAGCCAAGGCCAGGGATCAGAAGAGGGGGTAAAGCAAGTGGAGGAAATTCCTTCCTTCTCTGGTTTAAAACTGGCTTCTCTGGCTTGAGCCGAGGTCAGGAAATTCCTTCCTTCTCTGGTTTGAAACTGGCTTCTCTGGCTTTAAAACTGGCTTCTCTGGCTTGAGCCGAGGTCAGGAAATTCCTTCCTTCCCTGGTTTAAAACTGGCTTCTCTGGCTTGAGCCGAGGCCAGGAAATTCCTTCCTTCCCTGGTTTAAAACTGGCTTCTCTGGCTTGAGCCAAGGCCAGGGATCAGAAGAGGGGGTAAAGCAAGTGGAGGAAATTCCTTCCTTCTCTGGTTTAAAACTGGCTTCTCTGGCTTGAGCTGAGGCTAGGAAATTCCTTCTTTCTCTGGCTTTAAAACTGGCTTCTCTGGCTTGAGCCGAGGCCAGGAAATTCCTTCCTTCTCTGGTTTAAAACTGGCTTCTCTGGCTTTAAAACTGGCTTCTCTGGCTAGAGCCGAGGTCAGGAAATTCCTTCCTTCTCAGGTTTAAAACTGTCTTCTCTGGCTTGAGTTGAGGCCAGGGACCAGAAGAGGGGGGAAAGCAAGCGGAGGAAATTCCTTTCTTCTCTGGTTTAAAACTGGCTTCTCTGGCTTTAAAACTGGCTTCTCTGGCTTGAGCTGAGGCTAGGAAATTCCTTCTTTCTCTGGCTTTAAAACTGGCTTCTCTGGCTTGAGCCGAGGCCAGGAAATTCCTTCCTTCCCAGGTTTAAAACTGGCTTCTCTGGCTTTAAAACTGGCTTCTCTGGCTTGTGCCGAGGCCAGGAAATTCCTCCCTTCCCAGGTTTAAAACTGGCTTCTCTGGCTTTAAAACTGGCTTCTCTGGCTTGTGCCGAGGCCAGGAAATTCCTCCCTTCCCAGGTTTAAAACTGGCTTCTCTGGCTTTAAAACTGGCTTCTCTGGCTTGTGCCGAGGCCAGGAAATTCCTCCCTTCCCAGGTTTAAAACTGGCTTCTCTGGCTTTAAAACTGGCTTCTCTGGCTTGTGCTGAGGCCAGGAAATTCCTCCCTTCCCAGGTTTAAAACTGGCTTCTCTGGCTTTAATCTTAGCTTCTCTGGCTTGAGCCGAGGCCAGGGACCAGAAGCGGGAAAAAACAAGTGGAGGAAATTCCTTCCTTCTTTGGTTTAAAACTGGCTTCTCTGGCTTTAAATCGGTCTTCTCTGGTTTGAACCAACGCCAGGGACCAGAAGTGGGGGAAAACTGATTAATTTCCGTCTCACTTCATGAGTCGTAACAAAAATGGCGGAAAAAGCTTCTGAAGGGCAAAGGAACTTCTGGTTTTCTTAAAAACTTCAAAATTGCTTCCAAAAGGTAATTTTTCCGACTTTATTCCGAATTACGAAGATTCCGACGGTACCTAACCATGCCTACCGTTTAGATATAAGCCCATCATACGATAAATCCGAGGGACCGGTAAATGGCCAGCGGTAACAAAGTTCCGTGTGTTTTGCTGTTACGCTGTTACGCTTCCTAGAGTTGCATCTTTTCTGTCGGCAGGCCTCTCTACTTGCCCATCCGTGTCCTCATCACCGCCGAGACCTTCACCCTCTCCAGCAACATCATTGTGGACACCTCGGTCTTCCTCCTCCGGTGAGTCCGTCCTTCCTGGAGATTTCTTGGGAGAGTTACGCAATTGCGAGAGTTTGGCAATTTAGAGCAATTGCTGCACGTTGGGATCGGTGATAACGCAAAAAAAGCTGGAAATTGGCTTGAACAGAGAGCCTGTGTTTCCAACGTCTGCTCGATGAGAAGCAGAACGGATACTAACCAGCCCTTTTGCTCCGGTTCTAGGTTCATTCTGGACGACTCTGCCCTATACCTCTCAAATAAATGTGACACCGAGACCGGGGACTTGAGGAAAGGTAATTCTGCTTAAGGAGGAGCTCCCCTTCATTTGCGAGTTTTGTTTTACTCCGTTTCGATCCAGATTTGTGTTGTCTGGACCAGAAAAACACAATGGGGGAAGTAGCCCTAGGTAGAAAGCGGTCATACCCATCCCATTCATCGGAGGGTGAGAAGTACATCCCGGGACATGGGAACGAGCCAAGCACAAACTCTGATGCCAAACTTGAATGTTTTCTTCTCATGGTTTCAGACTACATTTGCGTTGTGGACGTGGACCTCTTGGAGTTAGTGATCACCACTTGGAAGGGGGCCACCACCGAGAAGCTGGTGAGTTCTTTGTGGGATGGTCAGCCATTGTCCTGGATACAACATCTCCTCCTTGTCCCTCCAGTAGAAGAGTGACTAGGGATCTTCTTCCACGGAGAAGCTCTAGATTGGGTTGCTGTGAGTTTTTCAGGCTGTATGAACATGTTCAGTAGCATTCTCTCCTGACGTTTACCCGCTTCTGTGGCTGGCGTCTTTAGAGGTTTTGTTGGCAATGAAGCAAGTGAAGTGTGTGTGTGCGCACACACACATATATACATGCACACACACACACACACACACTTTTCACTTGCTTCAACTGCTACTTGGCAGGGCAGCCATTTTTAAACGATTAGTCTGCACTCTGTGAGCTGCAGGAAAGGCCGGTTCTACTGTAGTGAGAATCAGGAAGGCAATCTGTAGTTAGAGAACTACAGGGAAAGGCTGATTCTGTTGTGTTAAGAATCAGGAAGGTTTAGGCTTTTAGCCTGTGATAGGTCAGTTGACTTATTTAGGTTAGTAGTTAGTGTATGAGTAGAAGGGGTGAGAGAACCCTAATATGAATCTACTGCAACAGAAATAAGGAAAGAACAATCTTGTACCTGAAATAATCTGTTAAAGAAAGAAACATATTTTGAAGGAAAATAAGCTAAAATCTGTGTAGTAGAAGGAACAGTTCTCTCAAGAGTTGTTTTGTGAAATGTATTAAAGATACGTGCCTCCAAGAGTTAAGAAACATTGAAACCATTAAGCTTCTTCTATATTTCAATAAACTTGTTACAGTTTCTTCTAAACCAAGTCTCTGTTACAAATACTTTCAAGTCAAGCCGCGCTACACACTGAAGAAAGACCAAATGAATATTACAAGCTATTACTTGTGTTATCAATTTAGTAAGCTCTTACAAAGTGGTGGCTCCTTTACAAAACATTTACAAATTGGTGGCATCGTTACAAATTGGTGGCCTCTTGACACTGGGGATGGCATTTAATTTCATTGTATGATGTATAGCGACAATAATGTTAGTCTCAATATAAGTGTGATTGGAAGGAAGAAAGATGCAAAGACCACCAAAGACTAGATGGAAGTCAACAACACCTTTTTATTTTTATTTTTTATTTTTCTTCTTTTTCTTTCTCTATTTTTCTCTTCCTTTCTTTCTTTACTACTTAAAAAAAAGAAAATGTTCACCCACTTTTGATGTAAAATGATTTTCTTATTTTCTTTTTAAATTTTATCAATAAAAATCAATTCAAAATAATAATAATAATGGTATTCTATCCTTTTCTATTCTAGACCCGACCACTCTTTGAGCTGCGCTGCTCCAACAACGTAGTGCACGTCCACACGTGTGCGGACTCCTGCGCGGCTCTGGCCAACCTCATCCAATACGTTGTGAACAATGGCGATTTGCACCCGCCGCCCCGGCATGACAGCCCTACTGAGATCGCAGGCCAGAAGGTGCAGGTGAGTGCATAGAGCAGAGGGGAAGAACTAGTCAGTTTACAAAGCAATGTCCTTGTCTGGGAGTGTTTCACTCCAAGACAGGAAAAACCCTCTGACTTTAAACACCATACCGTTGAATTAGGAAAAACAATCCTTTTGTTGAAGATAATTAAAAAGCAGCAAAGTAGAAAGCACTTTAAAGAAATAGGTAAATCCAATTATGTAAGAAGATAAGCAGGAACAAAATAGTCCAGGGTAAAGTTCAGCAAAAAAGCAGCAAAGTAGAAAGCATTTTAAAGAAATAGGCAAATCCAATTAGGTAAGACGATAAGCAGGAACAAAATAGTCCAGGGTAAAGTTCAGCAAAAAAGCAGCAAAGTAGAAAGCATTTTAAAGAAATAGGCAAATCCAATTAGGTAAGACGATAAGCAGGAACAAAATAGTCCAGGGTAAAGTTCAGCAAAAAAGCAGCAAAGTAGAAAGCATTTTAAAGAAATAGGCAAATCCAATTAGGTAAGAAGATAAGCAGGAACAAAATAGTCCAGGGTAAAGTTCAGCAAAAAAGCAGCAAAGTAGAAAGCATTTTAAAGAAATAGGCAAATCCAATTAGGTAAGACGATAAGCAGGAACAAAATAGTCCAGGGTAAAGTTCAGCAAAAAAGCAGCAAAGTAGAAAGCATTTTAAAGAAATAGGCAAATCCAATTAGGTAAGAAGATAAGCAGGAACAAAATAGTCCAGGGTTTTTGTTGTTGTTGTTGTTGTTTTGGTTTTTTTTTTTTTTTGTCATGTCAGGAGTGACTCCTGGTGTGAGAGAATTGGCCGTCTGCAAGGACGTTGCCCAGGGGATGCCTGGATGATTTTATGTTTTTATCATCCTTGTGGGAGGCTTCTCTCATGTCCCCGCATGAAGAGCTGGAGCTGATAGAGGGAGCTCATCCGCCTCTCCCCGGATTCGAACCTGCGACCTGTCAGTCTTCAGTCCTGCCGGCACAGGGCTTTAACCCACTGCGCTACCAGGGGCTCCTAGGAATCACTAAAGAAGGACAATCCAGGCATAGATATAGTCCAGGGTAAAGTTCAGCAAAAAAGCAGCAAAGTAGAAAGCATTTTAAAGAAATAGGCAAATCCAATTAGGTAAGAAGATAAGCAGGAACAAAATAGTCCAGGGTAAAGTTCAGCACAGTCCATAAAAACTTATCTAATAAAATCCAGAAAACCAGGAAATATTAATCCAAGGCATGAGTATGCAATCATCAAATCCAAGAATCAAAATGATGAAACAAGCATGAATCTTCCAAGCAAGGCTTCCATGAAACAAGGAAGAGAACTTAACTTGATTCCAAACTATGCTTCACCTGGCTACATTTCCCGTACTTGGAACTTTTTCCCCTCGTTAAGCTATCCCAAGCACTCCGAAATTGGTTTCTCTTTAGTTGAGATTCCCTTATCTTTTTCTGTTGGAGCCTGGCAGAACGGCGAAGCCACTCTTCGGCTCGTCTATTTTGACTAATCTCCCTCCGTCTATCTGTTTGCTCATTATTTTCTGCAGCTGGGCCAAGTGCCGAGTTGTTTTCAAGCCCCAAATCCTGGGAATTCTCTGGTAGCAATTCAGGGAGCACACCATTATCCCCACACCCTTCAGGGGCATTCTCATGGGAAACTACACTTTGCACAGGAGTCTCCTGGTCATTCTCTGCATCAATATCATTGACCAAACAATTGCCATCTTGAAACTCATTGACATCACTCCCCACATCTAAAGCATCTGCGACGCTGATGAAGCACTTCCGCATTCCCCGCATGCTTCCCCACTGATGAAGCACTTCCACATTCCCCGCATGCTTCCCCGTTGATGAAGCACTTCCGCATTCCCCGCATGCTTCCCCGCTGATGAAGCACTTCCGCATTCCCCGCATGCTTCCCCGCTGATGAAGCACTTCCGCATTCCCCGCATGCTTCCCCGCTGATGAAGCACTTCCGCATTCCCCGCATGCTTCCCCGCTGATGAAGCACTTCCGCATTCCCCGCATGCTTCCCTGCTGATGAAGCACTTCCGCATTCCCCGCATGCTTCCCCGCTGATGAAGCACTTCCGCATTCCCCGCATGCTTCCCCGCTGATGAAGCACTTCCGCATTCCCCGCATGCTTCCCCGCTGATGAAGCACTTCCGCATTCCCCGCATGCTTCCCCGCTGATGAAGCACTTCCGCATTCCCCGCATGCTTCCCTGCTGATGAAGCACTTCCGCATTCCCCGCATGCTTCCCCGCTGATGAAGCACTTCCGCATTCCCCGCATGCTTCCCTGCTGATGAAGCACTTCCGCATTCCCCGCATGCTTCCCCGCTGATGAAGCACTTCCACATTCCCCGCATGCTTCCCCGCTGATGAAGCACTTCCGCATTCCCCGCATGCTTCCCTGCTGATGAAACACTTCCGCATTCCCCGCATGCTTCCCCGCTGATGAAGCACTTCCGCATTCCCCGCATGCTTCCCCGCTGATGAAGCACTTCCGCATTCCCCGCATGCTTCCCCGCTGATGAAACACTTCCGCATTCCCCGCATGCTTCCCCGCTGATGAAGCACTTCCGCATTCCCCGCATGCTTCCCTGCTGATGAAACACTTCCGCATTCCCCGCATGCTTCCCCGCTGATGAAGCACTTCCGCATTCCCCGCATGCTTCCCCGCTGATGAAGCACTTCCGCATTCCCCGCATGCTTCCCTGCTGATGAAACACTTCCGCATTCCCCGCATGCTTCCCCGCTGATGAAGCACTTCCGCATTCCCCGCATGCTTCCCTGCTGATGAAGCACTTCCGCATTCCCCGCATGCTTCCCCGCTGATGAAGCACTTCCACATTCCCCGCATGCTTCCCCGCTGATGAAGCACTTCCGCATTCCCCGCATGCTTCCCCGCTGATGAAGCACTTCCGCATTCCCCGCATGCTTCCCTGCTGATGAAGCACTTCCGCATTCCCCGCATGCTTCCCCGCTGGAATGTTTTGCTGGAGTCTTCTTTATGGCCTCATAAATCAGTTAATTTAGCCTCCCCACACTTTAAGGTGGTACCTAATTTTCCAACTTGACAGATGCAACTGTCTTTCGGGTTGCAAAGGTCGACAACAGGCTACACACAATTGGTTGGGAACCCACTCCAACCCGGGCTGGCTTCGAACTCGTGACTTGGTCAGAGTGATCTTAATGCAGCTGACACTCACCACAATCCTGGTGCAATGTCGCCCTTCTCACCCCAAAGGGGACCCAGAACAAGTTACAAGATATATATACACATACAACATATATATACTTATACACAAATATATACACATACATATACACACACAAAACACATCTACCCAGACTGGGCCACAGCAACATGTGGTAGGGGACAGCTCGTATAATATAATAGGAACCCCCGGTGGCGCAGTGGGTTAAACCCTTTGAATCCGGGTAGAGCGTGGATGAGCTCCCATCTGTCAGCTCCAGCTCCGCATGCGGGGACATGAGAGAAGCCTCCCGCAAGGATAGTAAAACATCAAAAAAATCCTTCTCTTTCAGTTGTCGGAGAGCCCGGCCTCGCTGCCCCCGTGTCCTCCGGCCGAGACGGCGGCCATCAACCAGCGCGACCTCACCGATGCCCTCATGGACTCGGAGCGCGGCCTCCACGAGCCGGCCGGAGAAACCGGTAAGGACAGGACAGAGAGGAATATTCTCTCCCCTAAAATGGATCATCGGCCCCGTTATCTTGGCGAGCATGACCACTCTGTAGTTCTAAAGCATTGAATGGCTTTGCAGTTTCAAAGCCTGGCTGTTTCCTGCCTGGGGGAATCCTTTGTTGGGAGGTGATCGCTGGCCCTGGTTGGTTCCTCTCTGGAATTTCCAAATTTTCTGTTCAAGAACCACCTCCTGCCTGGGGGAATCCTTTGTTGGGAGGTGATCGCTGGCCCTGGTTGGTTCCTGTCGGGAATTTCCAAATTTTCTGTTCAAGAACCACCTCCTGCCTGGGGGAATCCTTTGTTGGGAGGTGATCGCTGGCCCTGGTTGTTTCCTGTCTGGAATTTCCAAATTTTCTGTTCAAGAGCACCTGATGGACACAGCATATTATTTGAGAACACAGAAATGCTGGACCACGCTCACAACCACCACGTCAGGCTACACAGAGAAGCCATTGAAATCCACAAGGATAATGTCAACACAAAGGAGGAAACCATGAAAATTAACACAATCTGGCTCCCAGTATTAAAAAAAAATCTCTAAAATCAAAATAGTAAACAATGAGCAACACTAAAAAAATCCAAAAAAACAAAAACGGGAATTCCAGACAGGAAACAACCAGGGCCAGCTAACACCTCCCTGGTGGTGCAATGGGTTAAACCCTTGTGCCGCCAGAATTAAGATAGTAATTAAAGAACACCACTCAGAAACAGGAGAACGCCAGACAAGAAACAATCATGGCCAGCTAACACTTCTCAACAAAGGATTTCCCCAGGCAGGAAGCAGCCAGGCTTTGAAGCTGCAAGGCCATTCAGTGCTAATCAAGCTGGCCAATGGCAACGTTAACACTTGCCACCAGACAAGAGTTCTTTCTCCCACCCTGGACATCATTCCACAGGTATATATATATATAGGATTCCCTCAGGCAGGAAGCAGGCAGGCTTTGAAGCTGCAAGGCCATTCAGTGCTAATCAAGCTGGCGAATGGCAACATTCACACTTGCCTCTAGCAGACAAGAGTCCTTTCTCCCACCCTGGGCATCATTCCACAGATATATAAATATATATAGGAGCCCCTCATGCAGGAAGCAGCCAGGCTTTGAAGCTGCAAGGCCATTCAGTGCGAATCAAGCTGACCAATGGCAACATTCACACTTGCCTCCAGCGGACAAGAGTTCTTTCTCCCACCCTGGACACCATTCCACAGGTATAAATATATATATGATTCCCTCAGGCAGGAAGCAGCCAGGCTTTGAAGCTGCAAGGCCATTCAGTGCTAATCAAGCTGACCAATGACAACATTAACACTTCCCTCCAGCGGACAAGAGTTCTTTCTCCCACCCTGGACATCATTCCACAGGTATATATATATATATATAGGATCCCCTCAGGCAGGAAGCAGCCAGGCTTTGAAGCTGCAAGGCCATTCAGTGCTAATCAAGCTGACCAATGGCAACATTCACACTTGCCTCCAACAGACAAGAGTTCTTTCTCCCACCCTGGACACCATTCCACAGATATCCAAACCCCATTTGCCCAGTTTCCAACAGACCTCACAACCTCTGAGGATGCCTGCCATAGATGTGGGTGAAACATCAGGAGAGAGTGCTTCTGGGAAAATGGCCAGATAGCCTGGAAAACCCTAAATCCAAAAAGGAAGTGGTGGAAGCTCCTTCTTTGGAGGCTTTGAAACAGAGGCTGGATGGCCATCTGTTGGGGTGGCTTTGAATGTGATTTTTCCTGCTTCCTGGCAGAATGGGGTTGGACTGGATGGCCCACGAAGTCTCTTCCAACTCGATGATTCTTCTGGACCAGTCATTTCCTTAGCCAGCCTAGGTAGTACTTTTGGGGTCCTGAGAATGCTGGGCATTGTAATCCCAAATGGTTTTATTTATTTATCGTGTCAGGGGCAACCAGACCATTGTATTACATTTCTAACAGAACAAAACAAACAAACAAACAGACAAAACACAAAATTTACAAGTTTGGTAGTTGGTTAAATGTCCTTTGACCAGTCTCTGGCCCCTTGGAGTACTTCTGGTGTTGCTGCAAGAAGGTACTCCCTTGTGCATGTGGCAGAGCTCAGGGTGCATTGCAGCAGGTGGTCAGTGGTTTGCTCTTCTCCACACTCGTATGTCGTGGATTCCACTTGGTGGCCCCATTTCTTAAGATTGGCTTTGCATCTCGTGGTGCCAGAGGCACGATAATCAGCATAGATGAAGCTCTCTGTCCCTTCTGGCAGTGGCTGGTTATTTGTGTCAATGTTGAACATGGATGGAGCAAGCACGCTCCCCTGAGGCAGGCCGTTCTTCCGTTTCCGCCATCTGCTTCTCTGTCTCTGGAACTCAACAAAAAAGCTCCTGTTCGGTAGCTGATTTCCTTGAGTGGTGATGGCATGATCATTAGCATAGATGAAGCTCTGTCCCTTCTGGCAGTGGCTGGTCATTTGTGTAGATGTTGAACATGGATGGAGGAAGCACGCTCCCCTGAGGCAGGCCGTTCTTCCGTTTCCGCCATCTGCTTCTCTGTCTCTGGAACTCAACAAAAAAGCTCCTGTTCGGTAGCTGATTTCCTTGAGTGGTGATGGCATGATCATTAGCATAGATGAAGCTCTGTCCCTTCTGGCAGTGGCCGGTCATTTGTGTAGATGTTGAACATGGATGGAGCAAGCACGCTCCCCTGAGGCAGGCCGTTCTTCTGTTTCCGCCATCTGCTTCTCTGTCTCTGGAACTCAACAAAAAAGTTCCTGTTTGGTAGCTGATTTCCTTGAGTGGTGATGGCACGATCATCAGCATAGATGGAGCTCTCTGTCCTTTCTGGCAGTGGCCGGTCATTTGTGTAGATGTTGAACATGGATGGAGCGAGCACGCTCCCCTGAGGCAGGCCGTTCTGTTTCCGCCATCTGCTTCTCTGTCCCTGGAACTCAACAAAAAAGCTCCTGTTCGGTAGCTGATTTCCTTGAGTGGTGATGGCACGATCATTAGCATAGATGAAGCTCTGTCCCTTCTGGCAGTGGCTGGTCATTTTGTGTCGATGTTGAACATGGATGGAGTAAGCACGCTCCCCTGAGGCAGGCCGTTCTTCTGTTTCCGCCATCTGCTTCTCTGGCCCTGGAACTCAACAAAAAAGCTCCTGTTTTGTAGCAGGTTTCCTATGAGGCGGGTGAGATCCCAAATGGTGCCTGCCTTTCTTCCATTGGGGAGGGTCTCCCCGTGTCTCAGTGTGTCCCCTCTTATTCCTCAGGGGAGCCTGGGCTCCGGCGGCAACCCTCTCCCGTCTCGGTGTATCTTTTCCCCGGAGAGAACGGGGCCAAGGGCAAGGCTCCAGCCCCACCGCCGGCCCCAGCGGGAGAAGGACTAGACTTCAGCCCTTCAGAGGACAGCGAAGGCGAGAGCGAGGCCACCGACGACTTCTGCATCTTGGACGCCCCCGGCACCGGGATCCCGGTAAGGCCGGAGGGAGCACAGGGATGGACGGTTTTCTACTGAAATGCTGTTGGGTTTATGTTGGCCAAATAGTTTTCCCATGCCTGATATGGATTCATATAATCTATATAAATAAAAATGTTATGTGCATTTGTGGGATTGACAGAACTCAAAAACCACCGGACAAATTGACACCAAATTTGGACACAAGACACCTCTCGGGCCAACGAGTGACCATCACTCATAAAAACACTCAAAAACACAGCGGAAGAGACTTTAAAAGTCTCTTCATATACACAGACTGGGCCACAGCAACAGGGACAGCTGGTAATATAATATAATGTATTATAATATATTGTGTGTGTGTGTGTGTGGATATATATATAATATTATAATGTAATGCAATATAATACTAATATATTATAATTATATATTTTATATTACATGTAATATTACTAAATTACTAATAATATTACAATATAATGGTATAGTGCAATATAGTAATATATAATACTGATATTGTACTATACTAACAATATAATAGATTGTGTGTGTATGTGTATGTGTGTGTATGTATATATATATACATATCTTGTAAGCCGCTCTGAATCCCCTCTGGGGTGAGAAGGGTGGCATATAAATGTCATAAATAAATAAATACATCAATATAAATAAAAATGTAATGTTTGTTTGTGGGATTAACATAACTCAAAAACCACTGGACAAATTCACACAAAATTTGGGCACAAGACACCAATCAGGCCAACAAGTGACCATCACTCATAAAAACACAGAAAAACAAAGCAGAAGATATAATATAATATATTGTGTATGTGTGTGTGTGTGTGTGTGTGTGTGTGTATATATATATATACACACACACATACACAATAATATATGTGTGTATATATATTTATATATATATAATATTATAATTAATGCAATATAATACTAATATATTATAATTATATATTTTATATTACATGTAATATTACTAATAATATTACAATAAAATGGTATAGTATAATATAGTAATATGTAATACTGGCTCACTGAACGAGTGACTATTGCTCATAAAAACACTGAAAAACACAGCAGAAGATATAGTATAGTATATTGTGTATGTGTGTGTATATAATATGTGTGTATATATAATACACAATATTATATGTGTGTGTGTGTATATATATATATATATATATAGGTAAAGGTAAAGGTAGTCCCCTGACATTAAGTCCAGTCATGTCTGACTCTGGGGTGTGGTGCTCATCTCCATTTCTAAGCCAAAGAGCCAGCGTTGTCCATAGACACCTCCAAGGTCATGTGGCCGGCATGACTGCATGGAGCGCCGTTACCTTCCCGCCGGAGCGGTACCTATTGATCTACTCACATTTGCATATTTTCAAACTGCTAGGTTGGCAGAAGCTAGGGCTGACAGCGGAAGCTCACACCGCTCCCCGGAATCGAACCTGCGACCTTTTGATCAACAAGCTCAGCAGCTCAGTGCTTTAACCCACTGCGCCACCGGGGGCTCCATATATATATATATATATTACATATATATATGTATATATACATATATATAATACATATATATATATATATTATATATATATATGTATTATATATATATAATATATATATATATATATAATACATACATATATACATACATTATATATATATATAAATTATATATTATAATTATATAATATAATATAATATATAATATATATTATAATAATTATATAATATATAATATATATATTATATATATTATATATATTATATATTTATGTATATATGTGTATATATATATATATAATATTATAATTAATGCAATATAATACTAATATGATATTATAATTATATATTTTATATTACATGTAATATTACTAATAATATTACAATAAAATGGTATAGAACAATATAGTAATATGTAATACTGACTCACTGAACAAGTGACTATTGCTCATAAAAACACTGAAAAACACAACAGAAGATCTAATATAATATATTGTGTATGTGTGTGTATATAATATATCTCAGAAGTATGACATGGAATGAAAGGGCTCTTGGGGGTTTCATCGGTGGTTTGCTGTTGCCCTTTGCAGCCTCGGGACGGGGAGCCGGTGGTGACGAAGCTGCTGGAGGGTCCGGTCCGCATCCAGGAGGGACACTTTTCCCGGCCGCTGGGCAGCACCGACCTGCTGAAGGCCCCCTCCCGCTTCCCGGTGCCCGAGAGCCGGGTGATGATGCGGGAGATCTCGGTGGTCTGGCATCTCTATGGCGGCAGGGACTTTGGGACCGGCCGGTCGGGATTGGGGCATGCCCATTCGCCCAGGTGAGCGCCTTTCTTCTTATTTATTACTCGATATAATATATTATATTGTGTATGTGTATGTGGGGACCCGGCGCTGCCCGGGTTATTTGAGAAAGGAATTGTGTGCCAAGGTTGGTCTTTATTAGTTATTTATATGGTTCACAATGGTCTCAGAAAGTGAGTTCAGGTACTGCAGTCCCATCATCTGTGGTCCATCCTTCTCCAAACTGCACCAGGATGTAGAGTGGGTCATGAGGGCTCTGTATGCCAAGTTTGGTCTTAATCAGTCATTGGATGAGGGTGGCAGTGGGCTCAGAAAGTGAGTCAAAGTACTGCAAGTCCCATCATCTGTGGTCTATCCTCCTCCAAACTGCACCAGGATGTAGAGCGAGTCATGGGGGCTCTATGTGCCAAGTTTGGTCTTGATCAATCATTGGATGAGGGTCACAGCGGTCTTGGGAAGTGAGTGAAGGTACTTCAAGTCCCATCATCTGTGGTCTATCCTCCTCCAAACTGCACCAGGATGTAGAGTGGGTCATGAGGGCTCTGTATGCCAAGTTTGGTCTTGATCAGTCATTGGATGAGGGTCACAGCGGTCTTGGGAAGTGAGTGAAGGTACTTCAAGTCCCATCATCCGTGGTCCATCTTCCTCCAAACCGCACCAGGATGTAGAGTGGGTCATGAGGGCTCTGTATGCCAAGTTTGGTCTTAATCAGTCATTGGATGAGGGTGGCAGTGGGCTCAGAAAGTGAGTCAAAGTACTGCAAGTCCCATCATCTGTGGTCTATCCTCCTCCAAACTGCACCAGGATGTAGAGCGAGTCATGGGGGCTCTATGTGCCAAGTTTGGTCTTGATCAATCATTGGATGAGGGTCACAGCGGTCTTGGGAAGTGAGTGAAGGTACTTCAAGTCCCATCATCTGTGGTCTATCCTCCTCCAAACTGCACCAGGATGTAGAGTGGGTCATGAGGGCTCTGTATGCCAAGTTTGGTCTTGATCAGTCATTGGATGAGGGTCACAGCGGTCTTGGGAAGTGAGTGAAGGTACTTCAAGTCCCATCATCCGTGGTCCATCTTCCTCCAAACCGCACCAGGATGTAGAGTGGGTCATGAGGGCTCTGTATGCCAAGTTTGGTCTTGATCAGTCATTGGATGAGGGTGGCAGTGGTCTCAGAAAGTGAGTCAAGGTACTGCAAGTCCCATCATCTGTGGTCTATCCTCAGAAAGGCATTGTGTGTCAAGGTTGATCTTTATCTGTTATTTATGTGGCTCGCAGTGCTCTCAGGAAGTTAGTAAAGGTAATGCGGGTCCCATCGTCCATGATCCATCGTCCTCCAAACACCCCCAGGATGTAGAGTGGGTCATGGGGGCTCTGTGTGCCAAGTTTGGTCTTGATCAATCATTGGATGAGGGTCGCAGCGGTCTTGGGAAGTGAGTGAAGGTACTTCAAGTCCCATAATCCGTGGTCCATCTTGGGTTATGGGGGGGGGTGTCTGTGTGCCAAGTTTGGTCTTGATCAATCATTGGATGAGAGTCGCAGCGGTCTTGGGAAGTGAGTGAAGGTACTTCAAGTCCCATCATCCGTGGTCCATCTTGAGTTATTTGGGGGGGGGGGGTGTCTGTGTGCCAAGTTTGGTCTTGATCAATCATTGATGAGGGTCGCAGCGGTCTTGGGAAGTGAGTGAAGGTACTTCAAGTCCCATCATCCGTGGTCCATCTTGGTTATGGGGGGGGGGTGTCTGTGTGCCAAGTTTGGTCTTGATCAATCATTGGATGAGGGTCGTAGCGGTCTTGGGAAGTGAGTGAAGGTACTTCAAGTCCCATAATCCGTGATCCATCTTGGGTTATGGGGGGGGGGGTGTCTGTGTGCCAAGTTTGGTCTTGATCAATCATTGGATGAGGGTCGCAGCGGTCTTGGGAAGTGAGTGAAGGTACTTCAAGTCCCATCATCCGTGGTCCATCTTGGGTTATGGGGGGGGGGGTGTCTGTGTGCCAAGTTTGGTCTTGATCAATCATTGGATGAGGGTCGCAGCGGTCTTTGGGAAGTGAGTGAAGGTACTTCAAGTCCCATCATCCGTGATCCATCTTGGGTATGGGGGGGTGGTGTCTGTGTGCCAAGTTTGGTCTTGATCAATCATTGGATGAGGGAGTCGCAGCGGTCTTGGGAAGTGAGTGAAGGTACTTCAAGTCCCATCATCCGTGGTCCATCTTGGGTTATGGGGGGGGGGGTGTCTGTGTGCCAAGTTTGGTCTTGATCAATCATTGGATGAGGGTCGCAACGGTCTTGGGAAGTGAGTGAAGGTACTTCAAGTCCCATCATCCGTGGTCCATCTTGAGTTATTTGGGGGGGGGGTGTCTGTGTGCCAAGTTTGGTCTTGATCAATCATTGGATGAGGGTCGCAGCGGTCTTGGAAGTGAGTGAAGGTACTCAAGTCCCATCATCCGTGGTCCATCTTGGGTTATGGGGGGGGGGTGTCTGTGTGCCAAGTTTGGTCTTGATCAATCATTGGATGAGGGTCGTAGCGGTCTTGGGAAGTGAGTGAAGGTACTTCAAGTCCCATAATCCGTGATCCATCTTGGGTTATGGGGGGGGGGGGGTGTCTGTGTGCCAAGTTTGGTCTTGATCATCATTGGATGAGGGTCGCAGCGGTCTTGGGAAGTGAGTGAAGGTACTTCAAGTCCCATCATCCGTGATCCATCTTGGGTTCATGGGGGGGGGTGTCTGTGTGCCAAGTTTGGTCTTGATCAATCATTGGATGAGGGTCGCAGCGGTCTTGGGAAGTGAGTGAAGGTACTTCAAGTCCCATCATCCGTGGTCCATCTTGGGTTATGGGGGGGGGGGGGTGTCTGTGTGCCAAGTTTGGTCTTGATCAATCATTGGATGAGGGGTCGCAGCGGTCTTGGGAAGTGAGTGAAGGTACTTCAAGTCCCATCATCCGTGATCCATCTTGGGTTATTGGGGGGGGGGGTGTCTGTGTGCCAAGTTTGGTCTTGATCAATCATTGGATGAGGGTCGCAGCGGTCTTGGGAAGTGAGTGAAGGTACTTCAAGTCCCATCATCCGTGATCCATCTTGGGTTATGGGGGGGGGGTGTCTGTGTGCCAAGTTTGGTCTTGATCAATCATTGGATGAGGGTCGCAGCGGTCTTGGGAAGTGAGTGAAGGTACTTCAAGTCCCATCATCCGTGGTCCATCTTGGGTTATAGGGGGGGGGGTGTCTGTGTGCCAAGTTTGGTCTTGATCAATCATTGGATGAGGGTCGCAGCGGTCTTGGGAAGTGAGTGAAGGTACTTCAAGTCCCATCATCCGTGGTTCATCTTGGGTTATTGGGGGGGGTCTGTGTGCCAAGTTTGGTCTTGATCAATCATTGGATGAGGGTCGCAGCGGTCTTGGGAAGTGAGTGAAGGTACTTCAAGTCCCATCATCCGTGGTTCATCTTGGGTTATTGGGGGGTGTCTGTGTGCCAAGTTTGGTCTTGATCAATCATTGGATGAGACAAGCATCCCGAGCTCTGAGGATTACCTGGGAAGGAATCCCACTGGAGCATTGCAGCGCACCCAAATACCTGGGAGGAGTCACTCTGGACCGTGCTCTGACCTACAAGAAGCACTGCCTGAACATCAAACAAAAAGTGGGCGCTAGAAACAACATCATACGAAAGCTGACTGGCACAACCTGGGGATCACAACCAGACACAGTGAAGACATCTGCCCTTGCGCTATGCTACTCTGCTGCTGAGTATGCATGCCCAGTGTGGAACACATCTCATCACACTAAAACAGTGGATGTGGCTCTTAATGAGACATGCCGCATTATCACGGGGTGTCTGCGACCCACACCACTGGAGAAATTACACTGCTTAGCCGGTATTGCACCACCTGACATCCGCCGGGAAGTAGCAGCCAATAGTGAAAGGACCAAGGCAGAGACATCTCCAGCTCATCCCCTGTTTGGGTATCAGCCAGCACGTCAACGACTTAAATCAAGACATAGTTTTCTTAGAACTACAGAGACACTCGCTGGAACACCCCAGCAAGCGAGAGTCCAAAAGTGGCAGGCCCAAACCCAGCACCTCAATTCATGGGTGATACCAGATGAGAGACTCCCCCCTGGGCACTCAGAAGACTGGGCGACTTGGAAGGCGCTGAACAGATTGCGCTCTGGCACCACGAGATGCAGAGCCAATCTTAAGAAATGGGGCTACAGGGTGGAATCCTCGGCATGCGAGTGCGGAGAAGAACAAACCACTGACCACCTGCTGCAATGCACCCTGAGCCCTGCCACATGCACGATGGAGGACCTTCTTGCGGCAACCCCAGAGGCACTCCAAGTGGCCAGATACTGGTCAAAGGACATTTAACCAAATACCAAATTTACAAAATCTGTGTGGTTTTTTTTTCTTTTTTTTTCTTTTTCATTTTAATCTCTGTGCTTGTTTTGCTCTGTTAGAATTGTAAAACAATGGTTGCTGATGACACGAAAAAATTGGATGAGGGTCGCAGCGGTCTTGGGAAGTGAGTGAAGGTACTTCAAGTCCCATAATCCGTGGTCCGTCTTGAGTTATGGGGGGGGGGTGTGTCTGTGTGCCAAGTTTGGTCTTGATCAATCATTGGATGAGGGTTACAGTGGTCTTGGGAAGTGAGTGAAGGTACTTCAAGTCCCATCATACGTGGTCCATCTTGAGTTATTGGGGGGGGGGGGTGTCTGTGTGCCAAGTTTGGTCCAGGCCCATCATCCGTGGGGGTCACAGTTGTCTCTGGAAGCGGGCGAAGGTACTGCAAATCCCATCATCCATGGTCCATCCTCTCCCAAACCACACCAGGATGCATAGTGGGTCATGTGGGAGGGTCATATCTGTGTGCCAAGTTTGGTCCAGGTTGGTCCAGGTCTGTCATTGGTGGAAGTCGCAGTGGTTGAAAGTACTGTAAATGCCATCATCCATGGTCCATCCTCCCCAAACCCATTTTCTTGGCAAATAGAAAGGTTTGTGTGGTCAGTAGCTCCAAGGAATCTCCTAAAGTCAGTGTTGGTTTTTTGTCTCCCTTCTCTCTTCTGACTTGTCCTTCTCGCTCTGTCCCATCTTCCTGCGTTTCAGGGCCAAGCCGTCCCTCTCCAGCACCCGATCCTCGCCTTCCCGTTCCTCCTTCACCAACCGGCCCCAAAACACATGGCGGGCCCAAGGAGGGGCCAGCCGCGTCCATGACCTTCTGATGGAGATCCAGCTGACCAAGGTGAGCCACGGCCAAAGCCTGAGGGCACATCGGGGAAGTTAGACCTCATTTGTGGTGGCCCCTAGCCTTGAGAATATTTTGTTGCACGATGCTGGTATGTGAAGTCAAGTTTCCAAATCACAACCTTCCCGAACCACTGCAAGCTGGATAGCAAGTGTCCCAGTCTATTTCCCAGTCTATTATTCTATTCGTGGAGTTCAGAATGCTCTTTGATTGTAGGTGAACTATACATCCCAGTAACTACAACTCGCATATGTCAAGGTCTATTTTCCCTCAAGAGCGCCCCTAGGCAAAATCAACTCTACTGCGACGGCTTACTTTGCGTAAGGGTTGAGCCTCCCCTGCCCCAACTCCATTGGTGGAGTTCAGAGTGCGCTTTGATTGTAGGTGAACTATACATCTCAGTAACTACAACTCACATATGTCAAGGTCTGTTTTTCCCCCAAGAGCGCCCCAAGAGCGCCCCTGGGCAAAATCAACTCTACTGCGACTGCTTACTTTGCGTATGGGTGGAGCCGCCCCTGCCCCAACTCCATTGGTGGAGTTCAGAGTGCGCTTTGATTGTAGGTGAACTATACATCCCAGTAACTACAACTCACATATGTCAAGGTCTATTTTCCCCCAAGAGCGCCCCAAGAGCGCCCCTGGGCAACATCAACTCTACTGCGACTGCTTACTTTGCGTATGGGTGGAGCCGCCCCTGCCCCAACTCCATTGGTGGAGTTCAGAGTGCGCTTTGATTGTAGGTGAACTATACGTCCCAGTAACTACAACTCGCATATATCAAGGTCTGTTTTTCCCCCAAGAGCGCCTCAAGAGCGCCCCTGGGCAAAATCAACTCTACTGCGACGGCTTACTTTGCATATGGGTTGAGCCGCCCCTGCCCCAACTCCATTGGTGGAGTTCAGAATGCTCTTTGATTGTAGGTGAACTATACATCCCAGTAACTACAACTCACATATGTCAAGGTCTATTTTCCCCCAAGAGCGCCACAAGAGCGCCCCTGGGCAAAATCAACTCTACTGCGACTGCTTACTTTGCGTAAGGGTTGAGCCGCCCCTGTACAAACAGGATACGCAGATCCACTTTCCTTGTCTTGTAGTTGTAAACAAAGTCAACAAATACGCATACAACATAGGCAGATACTCACACAGAGTCTCACAGGAGAGAGAAAGATGGATTCTTTCATCCCCCTATTATATGCAACATTTACAAACAGGATACGCAGATCCACTTTCCTTGTCTTGTACTTGCAAACAAAGTCAACAAATACACATACAACATAGGCAGACACTCACACTCACACATGAGAGAGAAAGATGGATTCTTCCATCCTCCTATTATATTACTGCAGGGTCCTAAGCCAGAGCCATCTCTTGGCATTCAAGTCTGAGAAGAAACGCCCAGGAATGCTAACAAACAATGCTGATAGTAATGTGCTAGCAGTAGAGAGATAGCTTGAGAATAGAGCCTGGGAATGGAGTAGTAAAGGGGGATGTGAAAGAGAAGGGCTTTCGCCTGGGGTTATTTACAATGTTTTACAACATATACAAACAGGATACGCAGATCCACTTTCTTTGTCTTGTACTTGCAAACAAACAGAGTCACCAAAGGCACACACAACATAGGCAGATAATAATAATAATAATAATAATAATAATAATAATAATTTGTTTAAAACAAATCCAAACAGGATCTTTAAAACCTTTCAAAATCTCCTTTCCTTCCACAGCACTCTAGACACTATAGAGGCCTATTAACTATTATCCTCAAAGAGATATCTTTAAACCACAAAACAGTTCCCAAACTCTTCCTTCTTTCCCCCTTTCAGAGAAACCTTTCAAAATCTCCTTTCCTTCCACAGCACTCTAGACACTATAGAGGCCTATTAACTATTATCCTCAAAGAGATATCTTTAAACCACAAAACAGTTCCCAAACTCTTCCTTCTTTCCCCCTTTCAGAGAAACCTTTCAAAATCTCCTTTCCTTCCACAGCACTCTAGACACTATAGAGGCCTATTAACTATTATCCTCAAAGAGATATCTTTAAACCACAAAACAGTTCCCAAACTCTTCCTTCTTTCCCCCCTCCAGACAAAACCTTTCAAAATCTCCTTTCCTTCCACAGCACTCTAGACACTATAGAGGCCTATTAACTATTATCCTCAAAGAGATATCTTTAAACCGCAAAAGAGTTCCCAAACTCTTCCTTCTTTCCCCCTTTCAGAGAAACCTTTCAAAATCTCCTTTCCTTCCACAGCACTCTAGACACTATAGAGGCCTATTAACTATTATCCTCAAAGAGATATCTTTAAACCGCAAAAGAGTTCCCAAACTCTTCCTTCTTTCCCCCTTTCAGAGAAACCTTTCAAAATCTCCTTTCCTTCCACAGCACTCTAGACACTATAGAGGCCTATTAACTATTATCCTCAAAGAGATATCTTTAAACCACAAAACAGTTCCCAAACTCTTCCTTCTTTCCCCCCTTCAGACAAAACCTTTCAAAATCTCCTTTCCTTCCACAGCACTCTAGACACTATAGAGGCCTATTAACTATTATCCTCAAAGAGATATCTTTAAACCACAAAACAGTTCCCAAACTCTTCCTTCTTTCCCCCTTTCAGAGAAACCTTTCAAAATCTCCTTTCCTTCCACAGCACTCTAGACACTATAGAGGCCTATTAACTATTATCCTCAAAGAGATATCTTTAAACCACAAAACAGTTCCCAAACTCTTCCTTCTTTCCCCCTTTCAGAGAAACCTTTGAAAATCTCCTTTCCTTCCACAGCACTCTAGACACTATAGAGGCCTATTAACTATTATCCTCAAAGAGATATCTTTAAACCACAAAACAGTTCCCAAACTCTTCCTTCTTTCCCCCCTCCAGACAAAACCTTTCAAAATCTCCTTTCCTTCCACAGCACTCTAGACACTATAGAGGCCTATTAACTATTATCCTCAAAGAGATATCTTTAAACCACAAAACAGTTCCCAAACTCTTCCTTCTTTCCCCCTTTCAGAGAAACCTTTGAAAATCTCCTTTCCTTCCACAGCACTCTAGACACTATAGAGGCCTATTAACTATTATCCTCAAAGAGATATCTTTAAACCACAAAACAGTTCCCAAACTCTTCCTTCTTTCCCCCCTCCAGACAAAACCTTTCAAAATCTCCTTTCCTTCCACAGCACTCTAGACACTATAGAGGCCTATTAACTATTATCCTCAAAGAGATATCTTTAAACCACAAAACAGTTCCCAAACTCTTCCTTCTTTCCCCCCTTCAGACAAAACCTTTCAAAATCTCCTTTCCTTCCACAGCACTCTAGACACTATAGAGGCCTATTAACTATTATCCTCAAAGAGATATCTTTAAACCACAAAACAGTTCCCAAACTCTTCCTTCTTTCCCCCCTTCAGAGAAACCTTTCAAAATCTCCTTTCCTTCCACAGCACTCTAGACACTATAGAGGCCTATTAACTATTATCCTCAAAGAGATATCTTTAAACCACAAAACAGTTCCCAAACTCTTCCTTCTTTCCCCCCTTCAGAGAAACCTTTCAAAATCTCCTTTCCTTCCACAGCACTCTAGACACTATAGAGGCCTATTAACTATTATCCTCAAAGAGATATCTTTAAACCACAAAACAGTTCCCAAACTCTTCCTTCTTTCCCCCCTTCAGACTCCTAGCTCCTTCTTCCCCACCAAACTCTTGACCCTTTTCTGGGCTGTATGGCCATGTTCCAGTAGCATTCTCTCCTGACATTTTGCCTGCATCCGTGGCAGGCATCCTCAGAGTTTGCGAGAATTTCATCTCAAGGAGTTGCTGTTCAGAACAGATTTAATTTGGAGGGGGACTGTATGGCCACACCTGAGCTCAGCAAGTCTGCCCATTTGTTGCAGAGGTGCTCCTTCTCCTTCTCACCAGGTGAGCTTCCAGCATGAGACGTATCCCAGTGGTGCTCCAGAGAAGCCCTCCCTGGAGATGGAGGAGCAGCCAGTGGCCCGGCAGGTCTTCATTGTCCAGGAGCTGGAGATCCGGGACCGCCTGGCCTCCTCCCAGATCAACAAGTTCCTCTACCTGTACAGCAGCGAAGGAATGCCCAGACGGGCCCACTCCAACATGGTACGGGGTGGGAGGCATCAAATATGGCCGCTGTGGGCTGGCAAGGGCACGCCTCCTTCTCAGGGTTTTTATCCCAATTGCTAATTTTCCTTCACAGCTCACCATCAAAGCCCTCCACGTCTCCCCTGAAGCCGGCCTGGGAGGTCCCGAGTGCTGCCTTCGTGTTTCACTCATGCCCTTGAGGCTCAACATTGACCAGGTAAGAAGAGCTCGGATGCAAAGACATTGCTGTTTTAGTCCAGGATATCCCGTTCTTAAAAACTTCAACGAAAAAATATTACAAAAAAGAGTACCGTATATTCCGGGGTATAAAACGACGGGGGCTATAAGACGACCCCCAATTTCAGCAGTCAAAATATAGTATTAGGGATATATTCGCCGTTCAAGACGAGTCCCCAGCCCAGCGCTTCTCACCAGCCTGGACAGGAAGAAGGGCCTCCAGGGCTCCTCCTCTGCCTCCTCCTTCTTCACTGCCTTGGCACATGGCAGCCTCCTGGTCAGGCTCCCTGTCGCTCGTCTCTTCATGGCTGCCACGCTAGTCAGGCCGTTCTCATTCTTCCTGGGCAGGTCTCGCGAGAGGCCACTCTTCTCCCGCGAGACACCGTTGTCTCGCGGGAGAAAAGGCACTTCTCGCGAGACCTGCCCGGGAAGAACGAGAACGGCCTGCACAGAAGGGCTTTCTGCGCTGGTCAGGCTGCTCGCCTTCGTCCTGTCCATCTCACGAGACCTGGAGCAGCCTCCGGGCCTCGTGCTTCAATCTCTTGTCTACTTTGAGGAACTCTGGTTTTGTTGATTTTTGTATTGCCAATTTATTTGGCTTCATGAATAGAGCGAGTGGGAGAGCAGGAGACTGAAATAAGGACAGGATGAAGAAGAAAAGGATGCTCCTGCCTCTTCACTTTGTGCTTCCTTGTGACAACTTTGTGCTTCCACTATTTTAAAGTCGATCTTTCTTTTTTTTAATTGTTCCATGTCAATGTGCATTTCTTCTTCGTGGTCTCTGTGAAATTGCACATACGGGTCTTGTGCGCAGGTGCAAGACAGCTTGGAATTCTCTATAGCTTTAAGAAACTCTTGGTGGTAGCCCCGCCCATCAAGACCCATATGTACAATTTTCACAGATGACCTCCCAAAGAAACATGGTACTGGTAAGCAACCATTGTGGGGTGCACACTCCTTCCTTGGCTTTCCTCACCCGTGTGTCCGTGGTCTTGCTTTGTGGATCTTCCTAAGTTGTAGACCCAAAAACTTGGATTTGAAGGGCTTTCTGGATTCTTCTTTGCTTATCTCTTCCAAGTACTCGCTCTTTGCAACCTGCTCTGTTAAAAGAATATGCTCTTTTGTGACTCCGTACTTCCTTTTCTTTTCACACCAGGATGCCTTGTTCTTCCTCAAGGACTTCTTCACCAGTGTGGCCGCCAGCATTAACCCGGTGGTGCCCATTGAAGCGGCTGCAGAAGGTGAGTCGCCAGCCAAAAGGTGTTTCTGAGCCACTGCCCTTAGATACAGTTCTCTAGAGTCAACTTGACCGTCAGCCATGTTGGCTAGGTCCGACGGGGGAAATAATAATAATAATAATAATAATAATAATAATATACAGTGAAAGTGTTGGAGTTCAACCTGTGATTGTGTTTCGGGATCAGGGTGCTTTGGATGTGGGAAGCAATGCCAATGGATTTCAAGATGGCGATGGTTTGGTCAACGATACTGATGCTGAGAAGGACCAGGAGACCCCTGTGCAAAGTGTAGTTTCTCATGAGAATGTCCCTGAAGGGAGTGCAACAGATAGTATACTCCCTGAATTGCTACCAGAGGGTTCCCAGGATTTGGGGCTTGAAAACAACTCGGCACCTGGCCCAGTTGCGAGACTTAATGAGCAGATAGATAGGGGAGAGGAAATTAGTCAAAACAGAAAGGCCGAACAGTGCCTTCGGCGGTCTGCCAGGCTTCAACAGAAAAGGATAAAGGGATCTCAAGTAAAGCGAAACCAATTCCTGAGTGTGTGGAATAGTTTAACGAGGAGAAGGGCATTCCATAGCTGAGGGGCCACCACTGAGAAGGCCCTGTCTCTTGTCCCCACCAAACGTGTTTGTGACGCAGGCGGGATCGAGAGCAGGGCCTCCCCGGACGATCTTAAAGTCCTAGCAGGTTCATAAGGAAAGATGCGTTCACACAGGTAAGTTGGGCCAGAACCGTTTAGGGCTTTATAGGCTGAAGCAAGCACTTTGAATAGTGCCTGGTAGCAGACTGGCACAGCAGAGGAGTTGTATGCTCCCTGAGCGTCCAACGGCTGCCGTCCGTTGGACCAATTGAAGCTTCCGGGCAGTCTTCAACCACAACCCCACGTAGAACGCATTGCAGTAGTCTATACAGGGTATAACCAGAGCGAGGACCACCATAGCCAAGTCAGACTTCCCAAGGTACGGGCTCAGCTGGTGCATAAAACTTGGGGTTATCCCGACGTTGCCTCAACTGAAGCAATAGTCTCTCACACATCATTATAAACTCTTCCCTGACTCCAAAACTGCTAGGAACGGATTCTTTCTTAGTTTCGGTTTACTATGTATCTTCTGTTGAATCCAAGCTGAGTGTCTTAATTGTTGCCCAGACTGCCTCTGTTTATTAAAACATCTCCTGCTCAAAGTCTCAATAAGTCCTTCACCTAGTAATATAATAATAATAAACTTTATTTATACCCCGCCACCATCTCCCCAGTGGGGACTCGGAGCGGCTTACATGAGGCCAAGCCCAAACAACAAAATACAATGAAATTCGACCGAAAACGCAAACAAAGCACAACATCATAATTACATAAAACATGTGAATAAATAACGATATAAAATTACAATAACATAACCACAATGACAGTGGGCGGGCTACATGTAATGATTAAAAGAAAGACACATTAAAATTGGTTAAAAACCCGGGCGAGATAAAAGAGAAACGAGTTGTTTGCAGAGGAGGACACGTTATAGCGGGGATTGTGGGATCAAACTTTCCCACAGGGGAGAGGCGGGATGTGTACTCCAATGACAGAAACGTTGAGGCTAAACAATCGTGCGGGATTGAATGCCTATTCACTAAAGGCGCAGCGGAAGAGCCAGGTTTTGAGGTTCTTTTCTAGGTTTCTAGGGTAGGGGCTTTCCTAATTTCTCCCGGTAATGAGTTCCAGAGTACATCCAAATCACCTTCATCCTGAACCGGTGCTTGGCCGCTGTGACGGTCTGGATGAGGGCGAACAAATTGAAATTGAATCCAGACAAGACAGAGGTCCTCCTGGTCAGCCGCAAGGCCGAACAGGGCATAGGGTTACAGCCTGTGTTAGATGGGGTCACACTCCCCCTGAAGACGCAGGTTCGCAGCTTGGGTGTGACCCTGGACTCATCGCTGAGCCTGGAACCCCAGGTTTCGGCGGTGACCAGGGGAGCATTTGCACAGCTAAAGCTTGTGCGCCAGCTGCGCCCGTACCTTGGGAAGTCTGACTTGGCCACGGTAGTCCACGCTCTGGTTACATCCCGATTAGACTACTGCAACGCTCTCTACGTGGGGTTGCCCTTGAAGACAGCTCGGAAGCTCCAACTAGTCCAACGCTCGGCAGCCATGATGTTAACAGGAGCGGAGCGCAGGGAGCATACAACCCCCCTGTTGCGCCAACTCCACTGGCTACCGATCTGCTACCGGGCTGAATTCAAAGTGCTGGCGTTGGCCTTTAAAGCCCTAAACGGTTCCGGCCCAAGCTACCTATCTGACCGCATCTCTGCCTATGAACCCACCAGGAGTTTGAGATCTTCCGGGGAGACCCTGCTCTCGATCCCGCCTGCTTCTCAAGCTCGGCTGGCAGGGACGAGAGATAGGGCCTTCTCGGTGGTGGCTCCTCGGCTGTGGAACGCCCTTCCTACGGACATTAGACTAGCACCATCTCTAATGGTATTCCGCAAAAAGGTGAAGACCTGGATGTTTGTGCAGGCGTTTGAGTAATTTAGTGCAATCTGGTAATGGAACATAGGAATGGAACAATGGACGACAAACCTGGACTACGCTTGGATGATGAGAAGATTGGGTACGGTTGTTTTTCGTAATAATTGTGCATTGTAATTGCTTATTGGTAATTTATGGATAATGTGTGAAGTCAATTGTTATATGTTGCATGGAACCACGGCTGTTTCTACTGTTTTTACTGTTTGTGAACCGCTGTGAGTCGCCTTCGGGCTTGAGATACAGCCGTATAGAAGCAAAGTCAATAAATAAATAAATAAATTCTCAGATAACTGACCAGGGAACAGCGGCAAAAGGTCTTTCCCAAGTCCAGGATCTTGTATGCTTTATCACAGTGGAGCTAAACACAATGCATTGCTGTCTAATTTTCTACCTGCCATTTCCTTCCCCTTGATAGGCCGTGCGGAGTCCCCTGGGAAGGAGCCCGAGGGCGCCGAGAGCGAGATGATGGCTTCGATGGAGACCACCGCCAGCGAAAACAGCTCCTTGTCCAATGCCTCCTCATCCTCATCTGACCAACCCATTTACTTCCGGTAGGAATAGCCCCGTTGGAAGGTTAAGTGGGTGTTGCAGCTCAGGATACATTCAGCTTGCTCAGAACAACACCACACTCCAAGGCTGTAGTTTTTGTAGTTTATTGAAGACCTGAGCGGGGAGCGCGGCGATCGGCGCTTCCAGGGACCCTGCCTCTCACTGACTCAATGTCGGCGCCGCAGTCGGAGAGGCCAGGGGTGGTGACGATGCCGGTCTCGTATCCTGCATGGGGCCCGGGTGCCGCGCATGCGTGGGAACGGCTAGCGCCTCATCCCGGCGCGGCAGCTCGCCTGACAGCGTGGGTAGCGTGCTCTCCGTGTGATGCCGGGGAGAAGGCTGAGCCGAGGCTGGGAGAGTGGCGGTTGATGGTCTTCCCGCCTTTTTTGAGGAGCTCTTCTCCTGGCTCCCAGCAGAACGGCCATCTTGCTCCCTTAGCTTCTTGGCCTTCTTTTTAGCCGGCCCACCGGCCTGCGCAGGCCTCTCACCAGGTAAGTTATCGGGAGCCCTGGGAGTTTTGGTAGAGATCATGGGTAACAAGGCCCTCATAAAGCGCCGCTTTCAGGCGCATCTCCCTGTTCTTCCGCTTCTGCGGGGTGAAGGCCGCACATATGCCACAAGCCTGAGAGAGGTGGCCGTCAGTCACAAGCCTGGGGTGGCCGTCAGTGTCCGGCAACATGTTCGGGCTCTTGGAACATTTCTTAAAAGGGGATGTAGCCATAACAAGCGCTGCAAGTCACCGCGGGAACGATCAATGAGATGGTCAGTGTCCAGTCCGTGGTCAAGGGGCAATCAAAGGGATGGTCAGAGTCCAGTCCGTGGTCAGGGGGCAACTGATTACCTAGAGCAGTGCAAGTCAGTCCAAAGTCATATTCAGAGGTAGTCCAACGATCTAACAAGTGTAGAGGTTCTCTAGCTGATGCCTACAACTTGGCCGAAAAAGAGAACTAGTGGCTGGCTCCGCTCAGGGGTCTTATATACCCAAGTTGGGGGAGGGCGGGGCCAGGAGGGGGTAGATTGCTTTTTGATTTCTAGAAGGTTCCGAAGCTGGGCCTGCGCAGGCGCAGGGATACCATAATGTGTGAATTCACAGGTGACTACCCAGGAAAGTACGGTTACAGGTAAGCAACCCATATTTCACCTTGCTCAGAACACCACCACACTCCAAGGCTGTCGTTTTTGTAGTTTATTGAAGAAAAAGCCAAATCATAAACATAGAAATAAGGTTGCAAAAGTTCAGTAGCCAAAACAGAGTCTTAAATGCAAAGGCAGAGTTTCCAAGAGGCAAATAACATGAAGTATAATCCACAAGCATGGGTCAAACCAGAATCCATGGCAGCATGACAAAGTCCCCAGAAGCCAAGATCAAAACCAAAGAGCCAAAAGCCGAGGCAATTCCAGAGAAGTTAACAGGGTGTAAGCAAAGTTGCACTGACAAAGGATTTGTCAGAGTGCGACAGAAGCTTAGAAGAATGGACACTTTGAGACTTCAGTAAAAGCAAACGTATAGTTTTGCTGAGTAGAGTGAATATACAGAGAAAGAGGGAGGGAGGAAAGATGGAAGGAAGGAAGGATGAAAAGGAGGAAGGGAAGGATGGAAGGAGAAAGAGAGAGAGGGAAGGAAGGGAAGACAAAAGGCAAAGGAGGAAGAGAAAGGAAAGGGAGAAGGAAGGAGAAAGAGGGAGAGAAGGAAGAAAGATCGAAAGGGTGGAAGGGAAGAAAGGAGAAAGAGAGAGGGAAGGAGGAAGAAAAAACAGGACAGGAGGGAAGGAGGAAGGAAGGATGGAAGGAGAAAGAGGGAAGGAGAAAGAGGGAAGGAGGGAGGAAAGAGGGAAAGAAGGAAAGATCAAAGGGAAAGAAGGAAGCGAGGAAAGAAGGGACAGATAAAGGAAAGAGAGAGGGAAAGAAGGAGAAAGGGAAGAAAGAAACGAAGGAGAGAAAGGGAGGGAGAGAAGACAAAAGGGAAGGAAGGGAGGAAGGAGAAGGAGAGAAGGAAGAATGAAAGGTTGGAAGGGAAGGAAGGAAGGATGGAGAAAGAGGGAAGGAGGGAGGAAAGAGGGAAAGAAGGAAAGATCAAAGGGAAAGAAGGAAGCGAGGAAAGAAGGGAAGGATAAAGGAAAGAGAGAGGGAAAGAAGGAGAAAGGGAAGAAAGAAACGAAGGAGAGAAAGGGAGGGAGAGAAGACAAAAGGGAAGGGAGGGAGGGAGGAGAAGGAGAGAAGGAAGAATGAAAGGTTGGAAGGGAAGGAAGGATGGAGAAAGAGGGAGGGAGGAAAGAGAAAGGATGAAAAGGAGGAAGGTAAGGATGGAAGGAGAAAGAGAGTTTTGACACCCACCCAAAAAGAACAGAAACAAGACAAAAGCACCGAAGTAAGAAGGACGAACGAAATCTTATCTCTGGATCCTCCCTATGTGTTCTAGGCACACTCAGGGTCACAACTCCACAGTTCATGACCCAGAGACCCTTTCAGGGTCAATACACTCTCTGCTAATGCAATCAGATTACATTTACAGGCATTACACAAAATTACATTGAAACATTCACATTATACTAATCTTACATTGACAGGATTGACTCCAATCTGAACGTCAAATATGTTTCCCTAGCATGAAAGCATTACGTTGACCTCGAACTTCCCGTTTGTTGGCAAGCCGAGCACTTCGGCGTACCCTTAATTGCAAACGGTCCTCCCTAATCAAATCCCCATCACCTTCAAGGCCGGATAACTCATTATCCTGGGACTGGTCAGCCTGGGAACCGAGAGGCATATCCGGGGTGGTCCATTATCCTCCATAGCATTTGTAACTCAGAGATGTCACCCGTAAGTTGGATTTGCCATTTGGCAGATGGGTTTTGGAGTCCTCAAGTAGCGTCATGGCCAAGAGTTGACACTTATCCATTGGAATTTGAAGCATCCCCTTGGATACTTCTTGACGTCGTCGTTCAGGACGGGAAAGAGATCTCTTGTTTTCCTCTCTTGTTTAACCATGTTATGTTGCTCTTGGAGGGGCGTTGGGTCGTAATTCTGATTTCCGTCTTCCTCTGCTGCAGGGAGTTCCGGTTCACCTCCGAAGTGCCCATCTGGCTTGACTACCACGGCAAACACGTGACCGTGGACCAAGTAGTAAGCAGCCATATTGCTTTAAGACAATGTTTCCGAACCTCCGGGGTCATGAGGGGGATGTTAGAGGGGTCACCAAAGACCACATGGACCATCTGGTCCAACACCCTGCCATGCAGGAAAAGCACAATCAAAGCAGCCCTGACAGATGGCCATTTATTATTTTATTCTATTATTGCATTTATTATTTTACTCTATTATTATTACATTTATTTTTTTCTATTATTATTACATGTATTATTTTACTCTATTTTTATTATTATTACATTTGTTGTTTTACTTTATTTTATTATTATATTTATTATTATATTATTATTATTACATTTATATTTTACTCTGTTTTTATTATTATTACATTTGTTATTTTACTCTATTATTATTACATTTATTTTTTTCTATTATTATTACATGTATTATTTTACTCTATTTTATTATTACATTTGTTATTTTACTTTATTTTATTATTATATTTATTATTATATTATTGTTACATTTATATTTTACTCTATTTTTATTATTATTACATTTGTTATTTTACTCTATTTTATTATTATATTTATTATTATATTTATTACATTTATATTTTACTCTGTTTTTATTATTGCATTTATTATTTTACTCTGTTTTATTATTATATTTATTTTTATGTTATTGTTACATTTATATTTTACTCTTATTTTTATTTTATTATTACATTTGCTATTTTACTCTATTTTATTATTATATTTATTATTATATTATTATTACATTTATATTTTACTCTATTTTTATTATTACATTTATTATTTTACTCTATTTTATTATTTTATTTATTATTATTATATTATTATTACATTTATATTTTACTCTATTTTTATTATTACATTTATTATTTTACTCTATTTTATTATTATATTTATTATTATCCATCTGTCATTCTCATGTATATATATATTTCATTTGTGGAAGTAATATAACTCAAAAACCCCTGGACGAATTGACACCGAATTTGGACACTACACCACTGTATTTTATATTTTGCCTTGGCTACCTCCTATTATTTTTTAATATTTCTTTTGCTGCCGCCAATTTGTCCAAAATGTTGTTTATTTTGAACAGGCAATTTGCGTAATGGTTTCAAATAACTTATCAGACTTTACTTCTTATAGAGGATGGTACTTATATCTTGAGTTGCTTAAAACAAAGTTTCTTAAAACAAATCCAAACAGGATCTTTAAACCTTTAAAAATCTCCTTTCCTTCCACAGCACTCTAGACACTATAGAGGCCTATTAACTATTATCCTCAAAGAGATATCTTTAAACCACAAAACAGTTCCCAAACTCTTCCTTCTTTCCCCCCTTCACACAAAATCTTTCAAAATCTCCTTTCCTTCCACAGCACTCTAGACACTATAGAGGCCTATTAACCATTATCCTCAAAGAGATATCTTTAAACCACAAAACGGTTCCCAAACTCTTCCTTCTTTCCCCCCTTCAGACAAAACCTTTAAAAATCTCCTTTCCTTCCACAGCACTCTAGACACTATAGAGGCCTGTTAACTATTATCCTCAAAGAGATATCTTTAAACTGCAAAAGAGTTCCCAAACTCTTCCTTCTTTCCCCCCTTCAGAGAAAACTTTTCAAAATCTCTTTTCCTTCCGCAGCACTCTAGACACTATAGAGGCCTACTATTATCCTCAAAGAGATATCTTTAAACCACAAAACAGTTCCCAAACTTTTCCTTCTTTCCCCCATCAGAGAAAACCTTTAAAAATCTCCTTTCCTTCCACAGCACTCTAGACACTATAGAGGCCTACTAACTATTATCCTCAAAGAGATATATTTAAACCACAAAACGGTTCCCAAACTCTTCCTTCATTCCCCCCTTCAGAGAAAACCTTTAAAAATCTCCTTTCCTTCCGCAGCACTCTAGACACTATAGAGGCCTACTAACTATTATCCTCAAAGAGATATCTTTAAACCACAAAACAGTTCCCAAACTCTTCCTTCTTTCCCCCCTTCAGACAAAACCTTTCAAAATCTCCTTTCCTTCCGCAGCACTCTAGACACTATAGAGGCCTACTAACTATTATCCTCAAAGAGATATATTTAAACTGCAAAAGAGTTCCCAAACTCTTCCTTCCTTCCCCCCTTCAGACTAGCTCCTTCTTCCCCACCAAACTCTTAACTCTTTTCTGGGCCATATGGCCATGTTCCAGGAGCATTCTCTCCTGATGTTTCGCCTGCATCTGTGGCAGGCATCCTCAGAGACTCTGAGGATGCCTGCCACAGATGCAGATGAAACGTCAGGAGAGAATGCTCCTGGAACATACAGCCTGGAAAACACACAACAGCCCAGTGATTCCGGCCATGAAAGCCTTCAACAATGCAACACAATTATTTTTACTTCCCCAATCCTTTCTTCCATTAACTTCCCCTTTAATAAATAATAATAATAAACTTTATTTATACCCCGCCACTATGTTCCCAATGGAGACTCGGAGTGGCTTACGTATTACATATTACAACAAAATAAAACCAGAGCATAAACAATAAACAACATCATCAAAGTTACATAAAGGAGAAAAAAATTATAAACACAGTCATAAAGTAACATTCCAATAAGCAGAATCACACTAACAACGGGTGGGCCACATGTACAGGAGAAAACAATTAAAAGACTCTAATGAGATAAAAATAGGAGCAAAATAATAATAATAATAATAATAATAATAATAATAATCTTTATTTCTACCCCGCCACCATCTCCCCAATGGGGACAACATAATACAGCATAAAATCAAAGCATATACAACAGGCAACAACAACATTATCAAAATGACATCAAAATAATAATAATAAAACAACAACAATAATAATAATAGTATAAAAATTCCAATAGACACAATCACAATAGTGTTGCAGGGAACACATAAAAACACACAGAGTTGTGAAGCTAATCTTCCCATTTGGAGGGCATGTATTCCAGTGGGAAGAGCGTTGAGGGATGCAGTAATGTCATGTTGTGCACCTACTCGCAAAAGGCGCAGCGGAAGAACCGGGTTTTAAGGTCCTTTTTGAATGTTTCTAGTGAAGGGGCTTTCCTGATCTCTCCAGGTAATGATTTCCAAAGTTGGGGAGCCACAGAGGAGAAGGCTCTCTCCCTTGTGCCCACAAGACGAGCTTGTGAGATTGGTAGGGGTGAAAGAAGGGCCTCCCCTAAAGATCTAAGGCTCCGGGTTGGTACGTGGAGAGAGATACGGTCACGAAGGAAGGCGGGTCCCAAACGTTTAGGGCTTTGTATGTAATAACCTGTACCTTGAATTGGGACTGGAAAATAAATGGCAGGTTGCCCCAGTTATTAATCTGGCTGCTGAACGTTGGACAAGTTGTAATTTCCGGGCCGTCTTCAAGGGTAGCCCCATGTAGAGTGCATTGCAGTAGTCCAGTCTAGAGGTAACTAAGGCCATTTTCCTTCTCCTGTCCCCAGGGCACCTTTGCGGGCATCCTGATTGGCCTGGCGCAGCTCAACTGCTCCGAGCTCAAACTGAAAAGACTCTGCTGCCGGCACGGGTAAGGGGCCCTGACTCGGAAACGTGGGTCTCGGAGTCGGAGCTTGATCTTTAGGCCGGACACCTGACGGTTGTGGGCGCTCCTGCTTGTGTTTTTCAAGGCTCCTGGGGGTGGAGAAGGTGGTGAGCTACGCCTTGACCGAGTGGCTGACGGACATCCGCAAGAACCAGCTCCCGGGCATCTTGGGCGGCGTGGGGCCCATGCATTCCGTGGTGCAGCTCTGTAAGTACCAGGTGGGAGGGTCTTCAGTCTTGCCAGCGCACAATGGTTTAACCCATTGCGCCATCGGAAGCGCAGTTCCATAGTGAATTGGATGTTTGGGTGGATGCCGTTGAGCCAGTCTAGGAACTGGTTCATTTCCTCCTCTCCGTGGTTTCCCGTCTCACTCTCTGCTTTGGATGTTTGGACGGATGCCGTTGAGCCAGTCTAGGAACTGGTTCATTTCCTCCTCTCCGTGGTTTCCCGTCTCACTCTCTGCTTTGGATGTTTGGACGGATGCCGTTGAGCCAGTCTAGGAACTGGTTCATTTCCTCTTCTCCATGGTCTCCCGTCTCACTCTCTGTTTGGACGGATGCCGTTGAGCCAGTCTAGGAACTGGTTCATTTCCTCCTCTCCGTGGTTTCCCTTCTCACTCTCTGCTTTGGATGTTTGGCTGGATGCCGTTGAGCCAGTCTAGGAACTGGTTCATTTCCTCCTCTCCGTGGTTTCCCTTCTCACTCTCTGCTTTGGATGTTTGGACGGATGCCGTTGAGCCAGTCTAGGAACTGGTTCATTTCCTCCTCTCCGTGGTTTCCCTTCTCACTCTCTGCTTTGGATGTTTGGATGGATGCCGTTGAGCCAGTCTAGGAACTGGTTCATTTCCTCCTCTCCGTGGTTTCCCGTCTCACTCTCTGCTTTGGATGTTTGGACGGATGCCGTTGAGCCAGTCTAGGAACTGGTTCATTTCCTCCTCTCCGTGGTTTCCCTTCTCACTCTCTGCTTTGGATGTTTGGACGGATGCCGTTGAGCCTGTCTAGGAACGGGTTCATTTCCTCTTCTCCATGGTCTCCCGTCTCACTCTCCGATTTGGATGTTTGGGTGGATGCCGTTGAGCCTGTCTAGGAACGGGTTCATTTCCTCTTCTCCGTGGTTCCCGGTCTCACTCTCCGCTTTCCTCCTTCCAGTCCACGGCCTCCGGGATCTCTTCTGGCTGCCAATTGAACAGTATCGCAAAGACGGACGGATCATCCGCGGGCTGCAGAGGGGCGCGGCCTCTTTCGGCACCTCCACGGCCTCGGCCGCGCTCGAGCTCAGCAACCGTCTGGTGCAAGCCATCCAGGTCTGGTTCTGCATGCGTGTCCTTCTCGCGTGTTATTACGGGATCGGGACACTCCCCCTTCGGAATCGTCACGCCTTCCTCTCTCCCCACAGGCCACGGCGGAGACGGTCTACGACATCCTCTCGCCCACGGCCCCTCCCATGAACCGGACCCTCCTGGACAAGAAGCACAGCCGCAAACTCCGGCGGGGCCACCAACCCGCAGACCTGCGCGAAGGCGTGGCCAAGGCCTACGACACCGTGCGGGAGGTACGGACACGGGTTCTAGCTTTGAACTTCTATTTTCCCATAACAACAAAAACATTTATTACGGTCCGTACGCCCATCAGGAATGCCCACAATCACAATGCTCTCTGGCTGTCAGTGAACTACAACTCCCCCAAATCAAGGTGAACTTCCCCCAAAGACCTCCAGTACTTTTTGCTGGTCATGGGGGCTCTGTGTGCCAGGTTTGGCCCAATTCCATCTTTGGAGGAGTTCAGAGTTCTCATTGATTACGGGTGAACTATAAATCCCAGGACCTACAACTCCAAACTATCCAGGCCAATTCTCCTCAAAACTCACCAGGATTCAAATGTGGGCATATTGGGTATGCATGCCAGGTTTGGTCCAGATCCATCATTGTTCGGGTTCATAGTGCTCTCTGGATGTAGGTGAACTACAACTCCTTTAAATCCCTCCAAAGACCTCCAGTGTGATTTGTTGGTTATGGGGGTTCAGTGTGCCAAGTAAGTTCCAGATCCATTGTTGGTAGCATTTCAGGTCTGTGTGCCAAGTTTGGTCCAGATCCATCATTGTTTGGGTTCATAGTTCGCACTGGAGGTAGGGGAACTACAACTCCTAGAATTCATTTTACTCTATTTTTTATTATTATTACATTTATTATTTTACTCTATTTATTACTATTGTTCTTACATTTATTGTTTACTCTATTTATCATTATTATTTATTTTACCCGATTTTTTTATTATTATTACATTTATTATTTTACTCTATTATTATTACATTTATTATTGTTGTTACATTTATTTACTCTATTTATTATTATTATTTGTGTTTTTTGATTTTACTCTATTTTATTATTTACATTTATTGTTTTACTTTATTATTATTTTTATTATTTTACTCTATTATTGTTCTTGTTACATTTATTATTTATTATTAATAATAATGTTTATTTTATTATTATTATGTTTATTATTTTACTCTGTTTTTATTATATCATTTGTTATTTTACTCTACTTATTGTTATTGTTACATTTATTATTTACTCTATTTATTATTATTATTTATTTATTATTATTTTATGCTATTATTATTACATTTATTAGTTTACTCTACTTATTGTTATTGCTACATTTATTATTTACTCTATTTATTATTATTTATGTTTATTATTTTCCACTATTATTATTTCATTTATTATTTTACTCTACTTATTTTTATTGCTACATTTATTATTTACTCTGTTTATTATTATTTATGTTTATTATTTTCCACTATTATTGATTATTTTACTCTATTTTTATTATATCATTTGTCATTTTACTCTATTATTGTAATCGTTACAATCATTATTTTATGTATTGTTATTGTTACATTTATTATTAACTCTATTATGTTTATTATTTACTATTATTATTATATTTATTATTTTACTCTATTTTTATTATATCATTTGTTATTTTACTGTTATTGTAATTGTTACAATCATTATTTTACTCTATTGTTATTGTTACATTTATCATTTACTCTATTATTATTATTATTATTATTATTATTATTATTATTATTTATGTTTATTATTTTCCGCTATTATTATGTTTATTATTTTACTCTATTTTTATTATTACATTTATTATTTGACTCTGTTATTGTTATTGTGAAGGGGTGGGTGGTAAAACATACTGCCACCTAATCTGTGAAGGGAAGCGATCAATATCAGCTTAAGAGCTATTTTATAATGGGACTATTAATCACAGAAGGTTTTATTTATTTGATAGTGTAGCATTTACCGTCCCTGGCTTGACTTTACTTATGCAGGCTGTTCAACTTAGGAGAAACTGTATCAGGCAAGGCTTGAGGAAAACAGTAACAAGTTTATTTTAACAGGAGTATAACATGTTTAACTGTTTCTTCACAAGAGGCACAAATCTTGATTGGTTACATTGGTAAGGTTTCATGAGTAATCTCAGGCACAGTCTTCAAGAAGTTTCTATAAGCAGGTATAACCCTTCTGGACAACTGTCCTAATATAACAAATAAGCTAAAAGGCTTATTTAACAGAATTCCCTATAGCACACTGGCTACAGACACATTCCCTGAATCTCCACCCAGAGACTCAGTCTACCCAGTAGCTCGCCAGCTTACTGACACATTCCCTGAATCTCCACCCAGAGACTCAGTCTTCCCTATAGCACACCGGCTACAGACACATTCCCTGAATCTCCACCCAGAGACTCAGTCTTCCCTATAGCACACCGGCTACAGACACATTCCCTGAATCTCCACCCAGAGACTCAGTCTTCCCTATAGCACACCGGCTACAGACACATTCCCTGAATCTCCACCCAGAGACTCAGTCTTCCCTATAGCACACCGGCTACAGACACATTCCCTGAATCTCCACCCAGAGACTCAGTCTTCCCTATAGCACACCGGCTACAGACACATTCCCTGAATCTCCACCCAGAGACTCAGTCTTCCCTATAGCACACCGGCTACAGACACATTCCCTGAATCTCCACCCAGAGACTCAGTCTTCCCTATAGCACACCGGCTACAGACACATTCCCTGAATCTCCACCCAGAGACTCAGTCTTCCCTATAGCACACCGGCTACAGACACATTCCCTGAATCTCCACCCAGAGACTCAGTCTTCCCTATAGCACACCGGCTACAGACACATTCCCTGAATCTCCACCCAGAGACTCAGTCTTCCCTATAGCACACCGGCTACAGACACATTCCCTGAATCTCCACCCAGAGACTCAGTCTTCCCTATAGCACACCGGCTACAGAAACATTCCCTGAATCTCCACCCAGAGACTCAGTCTTCCCTATAGCACACCGGCTACAGACACATTCCCTGAATCTCCACCCAGAGACTCAGTCTTCCCTGTAGCACACCGGCTACAGACACATTCCCTGAATCTCCACCCAGAAACTCAGTCTTCCTATAGCACACCGGCTACAGACACATTCCCTGAATCTCCACCCAGAGACTCAGTCTTCCCAGTAGCTCGCCGGCTACAGACACATTCCCTGAATCTCCACCCAGAGACTCAGTCTTCCCTATAGCACACCGGCTACAGACACATTCCCTGAATCTCCACCCAGAGACTCAGTCTTCCCTATAGCACACCGGCTACAGACACATTCCCTGAATCTCCACCCAGAGACTCAGTCTTCCCTATAGCACACCGGCTACAGACACATTCCCTGAATCTCCACCCAGAGACTCAGTCTTCCCTATAGCACACCGGCTACAGACACATTCCCTGAATCTCCACTCAGAGACTCAGTCTTCCCTATAGCACACCGGCTACAGACACATTCCCTGAATCTCCACCCAGAGACTCAGTCTTCCCTATAGCACACCGGCTACAGAAACATTCCCTGAATCTCCACCCAGAGACTCAGTCTTCCCTATAGCACACCGGCTACAGACACATTCCCTGAATCTCCACCCAGAGACTCAGTCTTCCCTGTAGCACACCGGCTACAGACACATTCCCTGAATCTCCACCCAGAAACTCAGTCTTCCTATAGCACACCGGCTACAGACACATTCCCTGAATCTCCACCCAGAGACTCAGTCTTCCCAGTAGCTCGCCGGCTACAGACACATTCCCTGAATCTCCACCCAGAGACTCAGTCTTCCCTATAGCACACCGGCTACAGACACATTCCCTGAATCTCCACCCAGAGACTCAGTCTTCCCAGTAGCTCGCCGGCTTACTGACTGACTTTCAAAAACAGCTGCCCCATGAAGAGGCAGTTGGCTCCGCCCCTGTTGCTATGGCAACTCAGCTAACGCCAAGCCACCATCTCCAACAAAACATAATCCTACATACTTACCATCCCTAAACTACTGTTTAATTTATACATAACCAAAGGAATAAAATTTACACATCGTCACAGTTATTATTAAAATCATCATTTTACTGTATTTATTGTTGTTATTATTGATAATTAATATTTTCGTTCCCTTCTTTCAGGGCGTGATTGACACGGCCCAGGCCATTTGCGACGTGGCGGCCCGGGGCCACGAGCAGAAGGGCATCACGGGCGCGGTGGGCGGCGTCCTGCGCCAGATCCCTCCCACGGTGGTCAAGCCACTTATCGTGGCCTCGGAGGCCACGTCCAACCTCTTGGGCGGGATGCGCAACCAGATCAAGCCCGACGCCCGGAAGGAGGAGTCGCTCAAGTGGCGCTCGGAAGAGACTCAGGAGTGACACGACCCACCGAACGTGGCATCTCGACTCGTGTGTGTGTGTGTGTGTGCATGGATGCGTGCGAGGCGTACGTGTGTTGCCGTCCGAGCCCTGCCCTTTGCCCGTCTTTCATTTTTTGTATGTTTCCAAACTCTTTTGTCCAATCCCGTGCATGTCCTGGAAGAAGGACAACAAAGCAGTCGGACACCATTAAAAGGCCACGGCTTTGGTTCCCAGCCTCTCGTTTGAATGGAAAGGATGCCGACCACGTTCAGGTAAACATAAAGGTGAGGATAAGGCACGTCGGAAGCGGATGGGGATCTGTTAGATTGACACCCACACTCTGATTGAGACCTGGAGGCGAGTCACGCGCTCTCAGCCTTAGAAGAAACCTCTCAAGGCCTCTCCAACCACGGTGCCACTCTCTCGGCCTCAGAGCCAGGCAAACGGAATAAATCCCCTCTATAAATGAGTATGTCGTCGAAGGCTTTCGTAGCCGGAATCACTGGGTCGCTGTGAGTTTTTTTTTTTACTAGTAGCACTCTCTCCTGACATTTTGCCTGCATCCGTGGCCAAGAGCAAGGGGCACAGCCAGTGGGGAAATGGGTGGTGTCAAATACTTCTATGGGAGGAGACAAAGTCAAAGGGGGTGTGGTTAATAGGAAAATGTGTGGTGTCGAATACTTCTATGGGAGGAGCCAAAGGCGAAAGGGGTGTGGCCAAGAGAAAGGGGAGTGGCCAATGGGAGAAAGGGTGGGGTCAAATCTTTTTGTGGGGGGAGCCAAGGAGAAAGGGGGTGTGGCCAAGAACAAGGGGTGGGGCTTAAAGGGAAATGGGTGGTGTCAAATATTTATATGGGAGGAGCCAAAGGCAAAGGGGGTGTGGCTAATGAGGAAAGGGGTGGTGTCAAATACTTCTATGGGAGGAGCCAAAGGCAAAAGGGGTGTGGCCAAGAGCAAGGGGTGTGGCTAATAAGGAAATGGGTGGAGTCAAATATATGGGAGGAGTGAAAGGCAAAGGGGGTGTGGCTAATGGGGAAAGAGGTGGTGTCAAATACTATGGGAGGAGCCAAGGGCAAACGGGTGTGGTCAAGAAAAAGGGGTGTGGCCAATAGGGAAAGGGGTGGTGCCAAATATCCTATGGGAGGAGCCAAAGGCAAAGGGGGTGTGGCCAAGAATAAGGGGTGTGGCTAATGAGGAAAGGGGTGGTGTCAAATCCTTCTAGGGGAGGGACCAAATGCAAAGGGGGTGTGGCCAATATCAAGGGTGTGGCTAATGAGGAAAGGGGTGGTGTCAAATATCCTATGGGAGGGGCCAAATGCAAAGGGGGTGTGGCCAATATCAAGGGTGTGGCTAATGAGGAAAGGGGTGGTGTCAAATATCCTATGGGAGGGGCCAAATGCAAAGGGGGTGTGGCCAATATCAAGGGTGTGGCTAATGATGAAAGAGGTGGTGTCAAATATCCTATGGGAGGAGTCCAAGGCAAAAGGGGTGTGGCCAAGAGCAAGGGGTGTGGCTTAAGGGAAGTGGGTGGTGTCAAATACTTCTATGGGGGGGTCAAAGGCAAAGGGGGTGTGGCCAATATCAAGGGTGTGACTAATGAGGAAGTGTCAAATATCCTATGGGAGGGGCCAAAGGCAAAGGGGGTGTGGCTAATGAGGAAATGGGTGGTGTCAAACATCTTATGGGAGGGGCCAAAGGCAAAGAGGGTGTGGCCAAGAGCAAGGGGTGTGGCTAATGAGGAAATGGGTGGTGTCAAATACTTCTATGGGAGGGGCCGAAGCCAAAGGGGGTGTGGCCAAGACCAAGGGGTGTGGCTTAAGGGAAAATGGGCGGTGTTGAATATCCTGTGGGAGGAGCCAAAGGCAAAGGGGGTGTAGTCAATAGCAAGGGGTGTGGCTAATGAGGAAAGGGGTGGAGTCAAATACTATGGGAGGGGCCAAAGGCAAAGGGGGGTGTCCCCAAAGGAAGGGGTGTGGCTAATGAGGAAATGGGTGGTGTCAAATACTTCTATGGGAGGAGCCAAATGCAAAGGGGGTGTGGCCAAGAGAAGGGTGTGGTTTAAGGGGGAATGGGTGGTGTCAAATACTTATATGGGAGGAGCCAATGGCAAAGGGGGTGCGGCCAATATAAAGGGTGTGGCTAATGAGAGAAGGTAGTGTCAAATATCCTATGGGAGGGGCCAAAAGCAAAGGGGGTGCGGCCAACATCAAGGGTGTGGCTAATGAGGAAAGGAGTGGTGTCAAATATCCTATGGGAGGGGTCAAAAGCAAAAGGGTGTGTAGCCAAGAACAAGGGGTGTGGCTTAAGGGGAAATGGGTGGTGCCAAATATCCTATGGGAGGAGCCAAAGGCAAAGGGGGTGTGGCCAAGAGCAAGGGGTGTGGCTTAAGGGAAAATGGGCGGTGTTGAATACTTCTATGGGAGGAGCCAAAGGCAAAGGGTGTGTGGCTAAGAACAAGGGGTGTGACCAATGGGGAAAGGGGCGGTGTCAAATATCCTATGGGAGGGGCCAAAGGCAAAGGGGGTGTGACCAATAGCAAAGGGTGTGGCTAATGAGAAAATGGGTAGTGTCAAATTATTCTATGGGAGGAGCCAAAGACAAAGGGGGTGTGGCCAAGAACAAGGGGTGTGGTCAATGAAGAAAAGAGCAGTGACGAATATACTATGGGAGGAGCCAAAAACAAAGGGGTGTGGCTAATGGGAATATGGGTAGTGTCAAATACTTCTATGGGAGGAGCCAAAAACAAAGGGGTGTGGCCAATAGCAAGAGGTGTGGTCAATGGGGAAAGGGGCGGTGTCGAGTATCCTATGGGAGGCGCCAAAGGCAAAGAGGTGTGGCCAAGAACAAGGGGCAGGGCCTATGGGGGAAAAGGGTCCAGGCTACCTCTATGCAGATACCCTCCCTGATTGACTTTGCAGGCTACTCAATACTATTCTAGCTTGCTCATTGCAGCATCCACCCTTGTTTTACACAGGCAAGGATTCTTTCTCATGCCATAGCGATATATACACGCCACTGACTTCACTGCCAGCAGAACCTCTGCAGGCGAAATGTCAGGAGAGAATGCTGCGGGCCAAAAAAACCCTCATCTCCACCCTCTATAAATTAGCATCACTATATTGTGATGGTTTGGGATTCTGGAAGCCTTGGGTGCAGGAAGTGCATGATTTGGGCCTGTTTTTGTGACCGGCAGAGGGCCAGCCTAGGGACGCTCCACTCAACCCGAGCACCTCGTGAACCGTCTCAAAGGGAAGTCCTGGTTTCCGGAGACAGGAAATTAAAAACAAGCCAAGCCGAAAGAAGCGCAGCCCTTCCTGTCTTGGCCCGCTGGAGAGATTCAGGGCCTTGGCTAGACTACTCCCTGAAACATAAGAAGTTGGATCAGGGATCCGTTCCATTGCTGTTTGCAGCCGGTGATTAATCCTCTGCATTCCTACTTTCCCAAGCGTCCCAGTTTCCCTCTCCTCCCGCTTTCGTCCCAGGTTTAAGTTGGGGTTTCTTATCTCGGTGGCCTGAACTTCCTCCTTTTGGAGCCCTTCCTTTGGGTTTTTTTTCCGCCCGAGGTTCAAATCCAAGGGCCAAATATGGTCGCCGAAACCTATCGCATAATGTGATTTAATTTGATTTCTTCCATTGGTCGGGCAAGGCTATATTTCCCTCCCACTTCCGTATTGGAGCCTGTGGAGTGTATATATATCCGTGGGGAATAATTTCCAGACCCTTGTCTGTTTAAAGCAAGTGTGGATGTTACAATGAGCAAGCTTGCATTGCATTGAGTAGCCATGGAGTTTGCAAAGTCAATCAGTGAAGGTATTTCCAGAGTTTATATATCTCTAGGGTGGGAGAAAGAACCCTTGTCTTTTTAAAGCATGTGTGGATGTTGCAATTAGCAACCTTGAATAGTATTGAGTATCCATTGGGTTTGGAAAGTCAATCGGTGACGGTATCTGCATAGAAGTAGTGAAGCAAGTGGAGTTTATATATCTCTAGGTTGGGAGAAAGAACCCTTGTCTGTTTAAAGCAAGTGTAGATGTTGCAATGAGCAAGCTTGCATTTCATTGAGTAGCCATGGTGTTTGCAAAGTCAATCAGTGAGGGTATCTGCATAGAAATAGTGAAGCAAGTGGAGTTTATATATCTCTAGGGTGGGAGAAAGAACCCTTGTCTTTTTAAAGCAAGTGTGGATGTTGCAATGAACAAGCTCGAATTGCGTTGAGTAGTCTTGAAGTTTGCAAAGTCAATCAGTGAGGGTATCTGCATAGAGATAGTGAAGTCAGTGGAGTTTATATTTCCCTGTGGAATAAAGTCCAGGATGGAAGAAAGGACCCTTGTCTGTGCGAATCAATTGTGGATGTTGCAATAGGCAAGCTTGAGTAGCACTGGGTATCCATAGAATTTGGAAAGTCAATCAGTGAGGGTGTCTGCATAGAGGTAGCAAGTGGAGTGTATATATCCCTGTGGAATAATGTCTGGGTTTTAAGAAAGAACCCTTGTCTGTGTGAAGCAAGTGTGGATGTTGCAACGAGCAAGCTTGAATAGCATTAAGTAGCCATGGAGTTTGCAAAGTCAATCAGTGAAGCTATCTGCATACAGGTAAAGAACTGGAGTGTGTATGTGTGTGTGTCCAGGGTGGGAGAAATAACCCTTATCTGTGCGAAGCAAGTGCGGATGTTGCAATGAGCAAACTTGAATAGCATTGAGTAGCCATGGAGTTTGCCAATTCAATCAGTGAGGGTATCTGCATAGAGGTAGCAAGTGGAGTGTGTAATCATGTCTAGGATGGGAGAAAGAACCCTTATCTGTGCGAAGCAAGTGTGGATGTTGCAATGAGCAAACTTGAATAGCATTGAGTAGCCATGGAGTTTGCCAATTCAATCAGTGAGGGTATCTGCATAGAGGTAGCAAGTGGAGTGTGTAATCATGTCTAGGATGGGAGAAAGAACCCTTATCTGTGCGAAGCAAGTGTGGATGTTGCAATGAGCAAGCTTGAATAGCATTGAGTGGACATGAAGTTTGCAAACTCGCTTACGTACCATTATCCGATTTATTTATTTATTTATTTTCCTCCGTCGGTCGGGTAAGGCTATACTTCCCTCCCACTTCCGTTTGGTTGTCAAACTACGTCTCCCAACCATAAACAGTGTGTATTTATTACAAACCAGTTTGCAAAAGGGATGGGGTGGGGTGGCAGTGGGAGAGAATAGCAATGGGCATCTGGTAGGAAGTTGTCATGCTTTGTCTGGAATTGGTTAATTCTCCCTCATGCTCCCTCTTGGTCATGGAAAGAAGCGATGAGTGGAGTGATGAGTGGAGTGCCGTTCGCAGGGTTATGGGCCTGGTCCTGTTCAGGATCTTGGAAGAGACCTGGTGGGCCATCCAGTCCAACCCCATTCTGCCAAGAACTACAGTTAGATGGATCTGGAATTGGTTAATTCTCCCTCATGCTCCCTCTTGGTCATGGAAAGAAGCGATGAGTGGAGTGATGAGTGGAGTGCCGTTCGCAGGGTTATGGGCCCGGTCCTGTTCAAGATCTTGGAAGAGACCTGGTGGGCCATCCAGTCCAACCCCATTCTGCCAAGAACTACAGTTAGATGGATCTGGAATTAGTTAATTCTCCCTCATGCTCCCTCTTGGTCCTGGAAAGAAGTGATGAGTGGAGTGCCATTCGCAGGGTTATTGGCCAGGTCCTGTTCAGGATCTTGGTGGGCCATCCAGTCCAACCCCATTCTGCCAAGAACTACGGTTAGATGGATCTGGAATTGGCTAATTCTCCCTCATGCTTCCTCTTTGTCCTGGCAAGAAGTGATGAGTGGAGTGCCGTTCGCAGGGTTATGGGCCCGGTCCTGTTCAGGATCTTGGAAAAGACCTGCTGGGCCATCCATTCCAACCCCATTCTGCCAAGAGCTACGGTTAGATGGATCTGGAATTGGTTAATTCTCCCTCATGCTTCCTCTTGGTCATGGAAAGAAGTGATGAATGGAGTGATGAGTGGAGTGCCGTTCGCAGGGTTATGGGCCCGGTCCTGTTCAGGATCTTGGAAGAGACCTGCTGGGCCATCCATTCCAACCCCATTCTGCCAAGAGCTACGGTTAGATGGATCTGGAATTGGTTAATTCTCCCTCATGCTTCCTCTTGGTCATGGAAAGAAGCGATGAATGAAGTGATGAGTGGAGTGCCGTTCGCAGGGTTATGGGCCCGGTCCTGTTCAGGATCTTGGAAGAGACCTGCTGAGCCATCCATTCCAACCCCATTCTGCCAAGAGCTACGGTTAGATGGATCTGGAATTGGTTAATTCTCCCTCATGCTGCCTCTTTGTCCTGGAAAGAAGTGATGAGTGGAGTGCCGTTCGCAGGGTTATGGGCCCGGTCCTGTTCAGGATCTTGGAAGAGACCTGCTGGGCCATCCAGTCCAACCCCATTCTGCCAAGAACTACAGTTAGATGGATCTGGAATTGGTTAATTCTCCCTCATGCTTCCTCTTGGTCCTGGAAAGAAGTGACGAGCGGAGCGATGAGTGGAGTGCTGTTCGCAGGGTTATGGGCCCGGTCCTGTTCAGGATCTTGGAAGGGACCTGCTGGGCCACCCAGTCCAACCCCATTCTGCCAAGAACTACGGTTAGATGGATCTGGAATTGGTTAATTCTCCCTCATGCTCCCTCTTTGTCCTGGAAAGAAGTGATGAGTGGAGTGCCGTATCTTGGAAGATACCTAGTGGGCCATCCAGACGATCATGCCATCACCACCCAAGCTCTTACTGCCTATTCCAGGGGAAACTAGCTCATTCCTAATCCATCTAAAACACATACGTGTGCTTTTCATTTTGCTTTAGTTTTTCCATGAATATCTCATGGAGTCTCGACCAATTCAACCTATTTTGTGGTAGCCACAAAAACAAAGTTTCGGGAGTAGAACGAGGACTTTCAGAGTCTGGAATGCACAATTAGACAGGAAAGAACACTTTCAAACCAGGAACAGAATATTTCTTTTTCAATTTTTGTTACATAGTGTAATCCCCTGGTATCCCCTCCTCTGGAGGTTTTTAAGCAGATGGCCATCTGTTGTGAGGGTTTAGATTGTGTCTTCCTGGATGGAAGAAGCAGTTGGACTGGATGGCCAATTTTATAGGATTAGATGACCTGTATTGAAGGGCATTCAATGTCCCCACTTGACCCATGGCACAGCTGGCGTCTCCCCAACCTTCAAAGGAAAACAGGTTGCCACCCCCAACAAACGCCACAAAAATCGGAGACCGTTCGGAAGTCTCCGTAGGTCTCTCCCATTCTTTTGCGGGTTTGTGAAACCACGGTTGGCACAGCCGGGCGGAAGAACCGGCCGTTTCAGGGCTGCTCGGATGGTGACCTTTGCCCGTCGGCAACCTTTTGCCGGGCGCTCCGCACGGTGCCGGTGAGGTTCCGCAGGCCAATGAGGTAGCCGTCCTCGTGGCTGCCGTGGGTCCAGGCCACGTCATGGCGGAGGCGGCCCTCGGCGGCGGGCAGTGTCTTCCCGAAATCGATCATCCAGACGCTGGCGTGGCCCTTCCGGTCGTGGAGGAACAGCAAGGAGCTGCCGATCACCTGCCCAAGCGAAACAAATATCGGTTTCACAACCACGTTACGTAATAATAAGGGAATGTAACAATTAGAATTTTGTCAAAGCTTCCATGGTTGCCTACTTGAGTAAAGTCAAGGAATGTGTGGTGGCCTTGCAACTCCAGGGGTTCTTGGCAGACACTGATAATTTAGATCCGGCACAATCTGGCACTGAAACATGGCCCTGATCTGCCAAGTTGTCAGGGATCTTGCTCTGAGGTGGATTTAATAGTCCTTTGACAACTCGGAACAGCTCAGCCGGACGATTCTTAGCAGAAGCAATATTGGCTGCAAGGAATGTTTTTTGTGCAGCCTTTACTGCCGCGTCAAGAAACTAGACATGCTTGGACTGACTCGCTATGCTTCCGTCACCACACACTCTCTAACCACGTCTTCTTTCGCTTCATCGCTGCCAGCTCCTCAGTAAACCAAGGAGCTGGTTGAGCTTGGTTACTCGAGAGGGGGCGTTCTGGAGCAATCGTGTCTATAACCCCGGTCATCTCCCTATCTCAAAGAGAGTCCAGGGCCTCGACAGGGTCACTTACCGAGGAGGCGGGAAAAATCCCCAAGAGCTGTCAGAAAACCATTTGGATCCATAAGTCTCCTGGGGCGGACCATTTTAATGGGTCCACCTCCCCTGCGGAGGAAGTAGGCGCAATAAATCTAAACCTGACCAGGTGGTGGTCGGTCCATGGCAACGGAGCGATGGTCAGCTCCTCCACCCCGCCACCTTCTTCCCATCCCTGACAGAAAACCAGATCCAGTGTGTGTCCAGCACTGTGGGTAGGATCCAATACTAATTGGGACAGGCCCATGGTTGCCATGGCAGCCATGAAGATGAACGTTGAAGTCCCCCAGCACAATGAGCCGTTGGGACTCCAACACCAAGCCTTAGACCACTCTGGCTAGCTCAGGTAGGGAGACTGTAGTGCAGCGGGGTGGTCGGTAAACCAACAGAATCCCTATCCTGTCCCGGTCACCGACTGACAGGCCGACACACTCAAACGTGGTAGACTGTGGAATGGGGCACCTGGTCAGGGGGATGAAATCCTTATAGACAATTGCGACTCCCCCTCCCCACTCTCCAGATCTCGCCTGGTGCTGCATGGGAGATATTAAAACACACACACACACACCCCGCCTCATCCAACCTGCAAAATGCTCAATGCTATTCATGGCTGCTCAATGCTATTCAAGCTTGCTCATTGCAACATTCACACTTGCTTTAACAGACAAAGGTTCTTTCTTCCACCCTGGACATCATTCCACAGGGATATGTGCACTCCACTTGCCACATTCTCAACCGACTTCTGAACAAACCCCTGAGGATGCTTGCCACAGATGCAGGTGAAACTTTAGGAGAGAATGATACTGGAACATGGCCATACAGCCCTGAAAACTCATCATTGCCATCTGTCAGGAAGGCTTAAATTGTGCCTTCCTATCTGACATTGTCTCTCACCTCATGGGTCTTGAAGAAGATGGACTCCTCCAGGGTTTTGCGCATGTCTTCCAGGCGGGACAAGTAAATGCTCTGCAAAGGGAAAAGCATCAAAGGTTGGTGGGCACTGACCCAAAATAGCTGCCCTTTGCCCTAATAGACCCCAGATAAAATGGGAGGAATTCCCTCAGTGAACGAGCAAGAAAATGGGATGTCCAATAGCAGGGATGGAGGAATGTCCAAGTTCAAGGAACTCCCCCACCTCCAATCAGGATCAAGGTCTCACCAGAACGTCCAGGCGGCTCTTGGTGAACGTCAAGAAGACCTCCACAATTTCGTCCTCGGTCCGGGTCTGCTTAAAATCTCTTTGTACTGCTCCCCCCTCAATCTGGGAAAAAAGGGGAAAATTGGGGGGGGGGGCACATAATTAAAATATATCGAAAGTTGTAGTCCAGAGCAAGACCACCTCTGACTTGAAACACCACACCAGTTTGGTAAAATCAGCAAGCAGTTTATTGTAGAATAGAATATATGAAGGCAAAACAGTAAAAAATAGTAAAAATCCAAAATCCAAGACAATCCATGAATTAAAAGTAAACCAGGTCCATTAGTACATAGAAATCCATGAAGCCAGGGACTTCAAACCATGAAGGAAAACAGCAGGAACTCTCAGGCAAAAACTTAGACTTGGCAACAACTTGATGCATGAAACATAGAGCACTTGAAAATGAAACCGGCATGAATTAACAACATTGGCTTGACTGAGACGCTAATCTCCTGTGAATTAAAAGTATGCCAAGTCCATTAGTAAATAGAAATCCATGAAGCCAGGCACTTGAAACCATGAAAGAAAACAGCGGGAACTCTCAGGCAAAAACTTGATGCATGAAACATAGAGCACTTGAAAATGAAACCGGCATGAATTAACAACATTGGCTTGACTGAGACGCTAATCTCCTGTGAATTAAAAGTATGCCAAGTCCATTAGTAAATAGAAATCCATGAAGCCAGGCACTTGAAACCATGAAAGAAAACAGCGGGAACTCTCAGGCAAAAACTTGATGCATGAAACATAGAGCACTTGAAAATGAAACCGGCATGAATTAACAACATTGACTTGACTGAGACACTAGTCTCCTGTGAATTAAAAGTATGCCAAGTCCATTAGTAAATAGAAATCCATGAAGCCAGGCACTTGAAACCATGAAAGAAAACAACAGGAACTCTCAGGCAAAAACTTAGACTTGGCAACAACTTGATGCATGAAACATAGAGCACTTGAAAACAAAACCGGCATGAATTAACAACTTTGACTCGACTGAGACGCTAGTCTCCCGTAAATTAAAAGTATACATAGAAATCCATGAAGCCAGGAACTTCAAACCATGAAGGAAAACAGCACGAACTCTCAGGCAAAAACTTAGACTTGGCAACAACTTGATGCATGAAACATAGAGCACTTGAAAATGAAACCAGCATGAATTAACAACATTGACTTAACTGAGACACTAATCTTCCGTGAATTAAAAATATACCAAGTCCATTAGTACATAGAAATCCATGAAATCAGGAACCTGAAATCATGAAGAAAAACAGCAGAAACTCTCAGGCAAAAAATTAGACTTGGAAACAACTTGATGCATGAAACATAGAGCACTTGAAAATGGAACTAGCATGAATTAACAACGTTGACTCGAGTGAGACACTAGTCTCCCGTGAATTAAAAGTATACATAGAAATCCATAAAGCCAGGAACTTCAAACCATGAAGGAAAACAGCAGGAACTCTCAGGCAAAAACTTAGACTTGGCAACAACTTGATGCATGAAACATAGAGCTCTTGAAAATGAAACCAGCATGAATTAACAACGTTGACTCGACTGAGACACTAATCTTCCATGAATTAAAAGTATACCAAGTCCATTCGTACATAGAAATCCACAAAGCCACGAGCTTGAAACCATGAAAGAAAACAGCAAGAACTCTCAGGCAAAAACTTAGACTTGGCAACAACTTGATGCATGAAACATAGAGCACTTGAAAATGAAACCGGCATGAATTAACAACGTTGACTCGACTGAGACACTAGTCTCCTGTGAATTGAAAGTATACATAGAAATCCATGAAGCCAAGAACTTCAAACCACGAAGGAAAACAGCAGGAACTCTCAGGCAAAAACTTAGACTTGGCAACAACTTGATGCATGAAACATAGAGTACTTGAAAATGAAACCGGCATGAATTAACAATGTTGACTCGACTGCGACATTCGTCTCCCATGAATTAAAATATACCAGGTCCATTAGTGCATTGAAATCCATGAAGCCAGGAACTTGAAACCATGAAGAAAAACAGCAGGAACTCTAAGGCAAAAAATTAGACTTGGAAACAACTTGATGCATGAAACATAGAGCACTTGAAAATAAAACCAGCATGAATTAACAACGTTTACTCGACTGAGACACTAATCTCCCGTGAATTAAAAGTATACCAAATCCATTAGTACATAGAAATCCATGAAGCCAGGAATTTGAAACCATGAAAGAAAACAGCGGGAACTCTCAGGCAAAAACTTAGACTTGGCAACAACTTGATGCATGAAACATAGAGCACTTGAAAATGAAACCGGCATGAATTAACAACATTGGCTTGACTGAGACACTAGTCTCCTGTGAATTAAAAGTATGCCAAGTCCATTAGTAAATAGAAATCCATGAAGTCAGGAACTTGAAACCATGAAAGAAAACAACAGGAACTCTCAGGCAAAAACTTAGACTTGGCAACAACTTGATGCATAAAACATAGAGCACTTGAAAACAAAACCGGCATGAATTAACAACGTTGACTCGACTGAGACACTAGTCTCCCGTAAATTAAAAGTATACATAGAAATCCATGAAGCCCGAACTTCAAACCATGAAGGAAAACAGCAGGAACTCTCAGGCAAAAACGTAGACTTGGCAACAACTTGATGCATGAAACATAGAGCACTTGAAAATGAAACTGGCATGAATTAACAACGTTGGCTCGACTGAGACATCTCTCATGAATTAAAAGTATACCAAGTTCATTCGTACATAGAAATCCATGAAGCCACGAGCTTGAAATCATGAAAGGAAGCAGCAAGAACTCTCAGGCAAAAACTTAGACTTGGCAACAACTTGATGCATAAAACATAGAGCACTTGAAAACAAAACCGGCATGAATTAACAACGTTGACTCGACTGAGACACTAGTCTCCCGTAAATTAAAAGTATACATAGAAATCCATGAAGCCCGAACTTCAAACCATGAAGGAAAACAGCAGGAACTCTCAGGCAAAAACTTAGACTTGGCAACAACTTGATGCATGAAACATAGAGCACTGGGAAATGAAACCAGCATGAATTAACAACGTTGACTCGACTGAGACACTAATCTTCCGTGAATTAAAAATATACCAAGTCCATTAGTACATAGAAATCCATGAAGTCAGGAACCTGAAATCATGAAGAAAAACAGCAGGAACTCTCAGGCAAAAATTTAGACTTGGAAACAACTTGATGCATGAAACATAGAGCACTTGAAAATAAAACCAGCATGAATTAACAACGTTGACTCAACTGAGACACTAATTTCCCATGAATTAAAAGTATACTAGGTCCATTAGTACATAGGAATCCATGAATCCAGGAATTTGAAACCATGAAAGAAACAGCGGGAACTCTCAGGCAAAAACTTGATGCATGAAACATAGAGCACTTGAAAATGCAACCGGCATGAATTAACAACATTGACTTGACTGAGACACTAGTCTCCTGTGAATTAAAAGTACTCCAGGTCCATTAGGACATAGAAATCCGTGAAGCCAGAAACTTGAAACCATGAAAGAAAACAGCGGGAACTCTCAGGCAAAAACTTGATGCATGAAACTTAGAGCACTTGAAAATGGAACCGGCATGAATTAACAACATTATGATTCATAACAGTACCAAAATAACAGTTGTGATGTAGCACCAAAAATAATGTTATGGTTGGGAGGTCACCGCAACATGAGAAGTGGCTTTGTGGGGCATTTGTCACACTCACCGTGACGCCCTCGATGCGGAAGCCGAGGGTGGCGCTGGAGCTGATCCCTTCTCGCCATTGCATGTACCGGGATTTGGTGACAGCTCCTTGGCTGCGTTCTTCAGGCGACGGCGCAAAGGGGTCGACCTTCACCATCTTCTGGTACAAGTCCCGGCGCGGACGCTGCTGCCCTTTGCCGAGCTCCTCCTCCAGGTACGTCCTGAGCAAAAGGAGCAGCAGATATATTAAAAATAAATAAATAAATATTTTTAATTAATTCCAGAATAACTTCCCATCCCCTCCACCCATCACCCAGACCACATAATTCTTCGATATCTTCATCCATGAGTAACAGTATAGAGAAAACTCCAATATGCTGATGATAATGTAGTATGTGTGCATTCAGAAGACCTACAATGTCTGTTATGCAACTCCAATATGACGATGATAACGTAGTCTGTGCGCATTCAGAAGAAGACCTACAATGCCTGTTATGCAACTCCAATATGCCAATGATAACGTAGTCTGTGCTCATTCAGAAGACTTACAATGCCTGTTATGGGACTCCAATATGCCAATGATAATGTAGTCTGTGCGCCTCCAGAAGAAGACCTACAATGCCTGTTATGCAACTCCAATATGCCAATGATAACGTAGTCTGTGCGCATTCAGAAGACTTACAATGTCTGTTATGGAACTCCAATATACTGATGATAATGTAGTCTGTGCACATTCAGAAGACCTACAATGCCTGTTATGCAACTCCAATATGCCGATGATAATGTAGTCTGTGCTCATTCAGAAGACTTACAATGCCTGTTATGGAACTCATATATGCCGATTGGAATGCAGTCTGTGCGCATTCAGAAGACCTACAGTGTCTGTTATGGAACTCCAATATGCCGCTGATAACGTAGTCTGTGCGCATTCAAAAAGAAGACCTACAATGCCTGTTATGGAACTCCAATATGCTGATGATAATGTAGTCTGTGCGCATTCAGAAGATCTACAGTGTCTGTTATGGAACTCCAATATGCCAGTGATAACGTCTGTGCGCATTCAGAAGAAGACCTACAATGCCTGTTATGCAACTCCAATATGCCAATGATAACGTAGTCTGTGCTCATTCAGAAGACTTACAATGCCTGTTATGGAACTCCAATATGCTGATGATAATGTAGTCTGTGCACATTCAGAAGACTTACAATGCCTGTTATGGAACTCCAATATGCCGATGATAACGTAGTCTGTGCACATTCAGAAGACTTACAATGCCTGTTATGGAACTCCAATATGCCGATGATAATGTAGTCTGTGCGCATTCAGAAGTAGACCTACAATGCCTGTTATGGAACTCCAATATGCCGATTGTAATGCAGTCTGTGCGCATTCAGAAGACCTACAGTGTCTGTTATGGAACTCCAATATGCTGCTGATAATGTAGTCTGTGCACATTCAGAAGAAGTCCTACACTGTCTGTTATGGAACTCCAATATGCCGATGATAACGTACTCTGTGCAAATTCACCTGAGCTCTGTGAGTGCAGCATTCTTCCGAATGAAGCAGAGAGTGTTTGAGGACCAGGACATCCGTAAGGATATCGGCAGAGCAGCGGTTCTCAACCTGGGGGTTGCGACCCCCAGAGGGGTCGTTGGTCCATTTTCGGGGGAGGGGGGTCGCGAATCTGCCTTGGATGGCCCCGGTCCTGCCAAAATGGCTGCCGAACCTTGCCGTTTCAACTGGACCTGTGCAATGGGAGGGACTGCAGACCATGTGACTATATCTGGGACTATTCAGACTGAGACTCCATTTTAGAAGTCAGTATGTGCGTGTGTATTTAGTAGTGATTGATTGCATTAGACGTGAGAAGAGAGTACAACAGAATGCCTTAGAGAACTAAATGTTGAACGTTTCCACTGTGCAATGGGATGGATGGTCTCAAAGACACAGTGAATTCCAATCCCCAAAACACTGCAGAGTCTTGGTCATAGTTAGCAGAGATTTCATATCACGACCTGTTACATTCCCAATCCTATTTGCAAGAATACCCCAACGCCATGTGCCCTGACCTTGTGCCCATTTTGCAGTCCATGATGCTGGGCATGTCGAGGCCGCTCAGCAGGTCGTCCATCTGGATGTAGCGCTCTCCGGCCACCTCCACCACCCCGTGGTAGGCCGGCACAAAGGGGTGCAGGACGTCGGTCATCAGTGCGGCCAGGCAGGCGTCCTCCACCGGGCTGAACTTCTTCAGGATCTGCCCTCTTTCGCTGGGCTTGAAATTCCCTGGAAAGACACAACTAGCATGCAGGGATTGTTTCGTTTTGTACACCAACTGATTCCTAATCCATCTACGCTGACGATCGTGCCATCACCACCCAAGCAAGGAGCTTGGAAATGGTTGAACAGAAGCTCTCCAAAGCTTTAGGTGCTCTTACTGACTATTACAAGGAAAACCAGCTGATTCCTAAACCATCTATGCTAACGATCGTGCCATCACCACTTTGAAATGGTTGAACAGAAGCTCTCTGAAGCTTTAGGTGCTCTTACTGGCTATTACAAGGAAAACCAGCTGATTCCTAATCTATCTATGCTGACGATCGTGCCATCACCACCCAAGCGAGGAGCTTGGAAATGGTTGAACAGAAGCTCTCCAAAGCTTTAGGTGCTCTTGCTGCCTATTACAAGGAAAACCAGCTGATTCCTAATCTATCTATGCTGACGATCATGCCATCACCACCCAAGCTGAGATCTTTGAAATGGTTGAACAGAAGCTCTCCAATGCTTTAGGTGCTCTTACTGGCTATTACAAGGAAAACCAGCTGATTCCTAAACCATCTATGCTGATGATCATGCCATCACCACTTTGAAATGGTTGAACAGAAGCTCTCTGAAGCTCTAGGTGGTCTTACTGGCTATTACAAGGAAAACTAGCTGATTCCTAATCCATCTATGCTGACGATCGCGTCATCACCACTCAAGCAGGGAGCTTTGAAATGGTTGAATAGAAGCTCTCCGAATCTTTAGGTGGTCTTACTGACTATTACAAGGAAAACCAGCTGATTCCTAATCTATCTATGCTGACGATCGTGCCATCACCACTTTGAAATGGTTGAACAGAACCTCTCCGAAGCTCTAGGTGGTCTTACTGACTATTACAAGGAAAACCAGCTGATTCCTAATCTATCTATTCTGACAATCATGTCATCACCACTTTGAAATGGTTGAATAGAAGCTCTCCGAAGCTTTAGGTGCTCTTACTGGCTATTACAGGGAAAACCAGCTGATTCCTAATCTATCTATTCTGACAATCATGCCATCACCACTCAAGCAGAGAGCTTTGAAATGGTTGAACACAAGCTCTCTGAAGCTTTAGGTGCTCTTACTGGCTATTACAGGGAAAACCTGCTAATTCCTAATCCATCTATGCTGACGATTGTGCCATCACTGCTCAGCATGCCAACAACTTAAATCAAGAAACAGCTTTCTAAGATGTACAGAGATACTCGCAGGAACACCTCAGCAAACAAGAGTCCAAAAGTGGCAGGCAAAACCCCACTTCATAGGAAATCCGCTACAAAACAGGAGCTTTTTTGTCAAGTTCCATGGCCAAAGGAGCAGATGGTGGAAACAGAAGAAGGGCCTGCCTCAGGGGAGCGTGTTTCCTCCATCCATGTTTAACATCTACACAAATGAACAGCCACTGGCAGAAAGGACAGAGAACTTAATCTATGCTGACGATGGTGCCATCACCGATCAAGCAGTGAAATGGTTGAAATGGTTTGAACAGAATGTCTCTGAATCTTTAGGTGTTCTTACTGCCTATTACAGGGGAAACCAGCTGATTCCTAATCCATCTATGTGGACGATCGTGCCATCACCACTTTGAAATGGTTGAACAGAAGCTCTCTGAAGCTTTAGGTGGTCTTACTGGCTATTACAAGGAAAACCAGCTGATTCCTAATCTATCTATGCTGGCGATCATGTCATCACTACTCAACCAGAGATCTTTGAAATGGTTGAACAGAAGCTCTCCAAAGCTTTAGGTGCTCTTACTGGCTATTACAAGGAAAACCAGCGGATTCCTAAACCATCTATGCTGACGATCATGTCATCACCACTTTGAAATGGTTGAACAGAAGCTCTCTGAAGCTTTAGGTGATCTTACTGGCTATTACAGGGAAAACCAGCTGATTCCTAATCTATCTATGCTGACGATCGTGCCATCACAACTTTGAAATGATTGAACAGAAGCTCTCTGAAGCTTTAGGTGCTTTTTACCTTAAGAACAGACAAACATCTCGAGTTCTGAGGATGACCTAGGAAGGAATCCCACTGTAGCACTACAGTGCACCCAAATACCTAGGAGTTACTCTGGAGTGTGCTCTGACTTACAAGCGTTTCATCTATGCTGACGATCGTGCCATCACTGTTCAAGCTTCTAACACTAAAATAAAATTGTGGGAATTGAGGTCCAAATCACCCGGTGGGCCTAAATTTGCCTGGCTTAAAAGGCATATACTATTGCTAGGAAAGTCTGCCCACCCTCCATCTGAAAAAAGGGAAATCCGAAAAAATGTCCGCTATGGGTGTTGTTTTTGTGCTCGAACCTTCATGCCCAGCCAGCTGGACCCAGGAACTGCGCCGCCGCACGGACCAGTGCACCATGGTGAAGAAGGTCTTCCAGGATTTGGTCTGTTTGAGAGAAACCAATACAGGACGAGACATTAGCAATGGAGGCAACATTGCGATCTACATCGAGTATTGTTTGCAACGAGCATTGAGACATAAAGTCCTCAAACCCAGGCTCACCTTCCGCAGCAGCCGCCTCTTCTCCGCCGGGTTCTTCTCCGCGTCGCTGAACACCTCGTCCGACTCCTGTGACGACCCGGCGAGAGAGGAGCAAGCGGAGGAACCGGAGACCGACCGGTCCGGAGGGCAGGTGTGCGCTTGGCCACTCTTGGTAGGCACCATCGGATGCGGAGAATCCGGGTAGGCATCATCGCTGATGGTCTCCAAAGCCTGTGGTGCTTGAAGGCCATTTCTTGGAGGGATCCCAAAATGGGGCGGCTCTCCCAAATCCGCTTCTCTGGGCACTTCAGGATCTGAAGTCTCCCACGGATCTGGTTCCGAAGGTTGTACCAAAGGAGTGGAAGATGGCAGTGCCCACTTTACCTGGCCGCAACCTTCCATATGGATCTCTGGGGACAAGAAAGGGCACAGGATGCCTTAAACCTACACCTTGATAAACTCTCATTGAATGAAACATGCAGAATAATCACAGGATGTCTTAAACCTACACCTCTTGATAAACTCTGGATGGATGGGTGGGTGGGTGGATGGATGGATGGATAAATAGATGGATGAATTGATAGATGGATAAATGGATGGATGGATGGATAAATAGATAAAAATAAATAGATGGATGAATGGATAGATGGATGGATAAATAGATAAATAGATGGATGAATGGATAGATGGATGGATAAATAGATAAATAGATGGATGAATGGATAGATGGATGGATAAGTGGATGAATGGATGGATAAATGGATGAATGGATGTATAAATGGATGGATGGGTGGGTGGATGGATGGATGGATAAATAGATGGATGAATGAATGCATAGATGGATGGATAGATGGATAAATAGATGGATGGATGGATGGATAAATAGATAAATAGATGGATGGATGAATGAATGGATAGATGGATGGATGGATGGATGGATGGGTGGGTGGATGGATAAATAGATGGATGAATTGATAGATGGATAAATGGATGGATGGATAAATAGATAAAAAATAAATAGATGGATGAATGAATGGATAGATGGATGGATGGATAAATAGATAAATAGATGGATGGATGGATGGATGGATGGATAAATAGATAAATAGATGGATGGATGGATGGATGGATAAATAGATAAATAGATTGATGGGAGGATGGATGGATGGATAAATAGATGGATGAATTGATAGATGGATGGATGGATGGATGGATGGATGGATGGATAAATAAATAGATGGATGAATGGATAGATGGATGGATGGATAAATAGATAGATAGATAGATAGATAGATAGATAGATGAATAGATGGCTGGATGGATGGATGAATAGATAGATAAATGATAGATAGATAGATAGATAGATAGATAGATAGATAGATAATTAGATGGATGGATAGATGGATGGATTAATGGATGGATGGTTAGATCGATAAATGGATGCATAGATGGATGGATATATAGATAAATAGATAAATAGATAAATAGATGGATGGATGGATGGATGGATAGATGAATAGATAAATAGATGGATAAATGGATGGATGGATGGATGGATAAATAGATAAATAGATGGATGGATGGATAGATGGGTGGATGGGAGGATGACCGGCCGGCCGGATGGATGGATAAATAAATAGCTATTGTCCCTTGCCAATGACCTTTCAGCAGGTGGTTATAAAAGGGGGATGAATGGTTCCAACTTTCTCTCTCCTGTGTGACTCAGTGTGAGTATCTCTCTTCTATATGTGACCGTCTTGGAAGATCTGATCTGAAAGTGGGTCTGCGTATCTCCCCGTGGGCACACCACTTGGAAGGGGCTAAACAGACTGCGCTCTGGCACCATGAGATGCAGAGCCAACCTTCAGAAATGGGGCCACCAAGTGGAGTCCACGACATGCGAGTGCAGAAAAGAGCGAACTATGGACCCCTTACTACAATGCAGCCTGAGCCCGGCCACGTACACAACGGAGGACCTTCTCACAGCCACAACAGTGGCCCAAAGCACATTCGTTGTGGTTTTTCTATACGTTCTGTGTTCTCAATTTGCTTCTGAGATGATAAATAAGTACGTTCAAAGCGATGCCAAACTGCATTCGTTTGAGAGTGTAGATGCGTCCTTGAAGGCGCGCACACACAAAGAGACACACTTCGGACAATCCAGGGCAACATTAGCATTCAAAGCTTGGAAAGAGTGCAAAATTGAGTCCGGAACATCACAAGGAACAAGAGCGCCCGCTCCGAAGAAAAGCGACTCGAGGAGAACGAAGCTGTCACGCCAAGAACTCTCTTTGCAAAGGACACAAAACCCAACCTCGGTTCACCCGGGAGAGAGCTGTTTACAGGAATCCTTCCTTCGGAAAGTTGGCCTCGCTGAGCGTGTCTTTCCTCGCCTTATTATCATCATTGCGTCCTCGAGGAGTTGGAAAGGAACCCAAACCCATAAAGGAGGGCACAATCAGAACCATCCCGACAGATGGCCATCAAGTTCCTCATCTTGTGGTGACCCCCAAGCATAACATTATTTCTGTTGCTATTCCGTAACTATAATCTTGCTCCATAAACTTGCACATAATCTTTTGCAAAAAATATGCACATAATCTATTGCAAAATATATGCAAATAATATTTTGGAAAAATATGCAAAAAATATTTTACAAAATATATGCACATAATATTGTGCAAAAATATGCACATAATATTTTGCAAAAAATTGCAAATAATATTTTGCAAAAATATGCACATAATCTATTGCAAAATATATGCAAATAATATTTTGCAAAAAATATGCACATAATCTATTGCAAAATATGTGCAAATAATATTTTGGAAAAATTTGCAAATAATATTGTGCAAAAATAAGCACATAATATTTTGCAAAAAATTGCAAATAATATATTGCAAATATATGCAAATAATATTTTGCAAAAATATGCACATAATCTATTGCAAAAAATTGCAAATAATATTTTGCAAAATATATGCACCTAGTATTTTGCAAAAATATGCAAATAATATTTTGCACAAATAGGCAAATAATATTGTGCAAAAATATGCACATAATTATTGTGCAAAAATAGGCACATAATATTGTGCAAAAATATGCAAATAATATTTTGCAAAAATTTGCAAATATTTTGCAAAAATTTACAAATAATATTGTGCAAAAAATATGCAAATAATATTCTGCAAAAAATTGCAAATAATATTTTGCAAAAAAAAATGGACACAATCTATTGCAAAAATATGCACATAATATTGTGCAAAAATATGCAAATAATTATTTTACCAAAAAAATATGTTCTGAATCGTCATGTAAATATCTGATATGCAGGATGTATTTTCATTCACTGGACTAAATGTGGCACAAATACCCAATACGCCCAAATTGGGATTGATTTCGTCATTTGGGAGTTGTAGTTGCTGGGACTTATAGTTCACCTACAACCAAAGAGCATTCTGAACTCCACCAATGATGAAATGGAACCCAACTTGGCACACAGAACTCCCATGACCAACAGAAAATACTGGAAGGGTCTTGTGGACATTGACCTTGATTTTGGAAGTTGTAGTTCACCCTACATCCAGAGAGCAGTGTGGACTCAAACAAGGATGGATTTGGACCAAACTTGGCACGAACATTTCATCTACCCAAATATTGACACAGATGGAGTTTGGGGGAAATAGACATTGACATTTGGGAGTTGGAGTTGCTGGGATTTATAGTTCACCTGCAATCAAAGAGCATTCTGAGCTCCATCAACAATGGAATTGAACCAAACTTGGCACACAGAACTCCCATAACGAACAGAATATACTGGGTCTGAGGGGCATTGACCTTGAGTTTGGGAGTTGTAGTTCACCCTACATCCAGAGAGAACTGTGGACTCAAACAATGATGGATCTGGACCAAACTTGGCACAAATACTCAATATTCCCAAATGTGAAAACCGGTGGAGTTTGGGGGAAATAGACCTTGACATTTGGGAGTTGTCGTTGTTGGGATTTATAGTTCACCTACAATCAAAGAGCATTCTGAACTCCACCAATGATGGAATCGAACCAAACTTGGCACACAGAACTCCCACAACCAACAGGAAATACTGGAAGGGTTTAGTGGGCATTGACGTTGAGTTTGGGAGTTGTAGTTCACCTACATCCAGAGAGCACTGTGGACTCCAACAATGATGGATTTAAAGATCGAACTGCAACAACTCTGGCACAAGCCAGCCAAGGGGGTCCCAGTGGTGAGCGGCACTGGGTGCAGTGCCTCAAGACCTTGGCCTGCACTTAAAAACAATCAGCACTGACAAAAATCACTACCCTACTTGGATCAGCATGCATTATTCGCTGATACATCACACAGTCCTAGACACTTATTATTATGTTTATTTATACCTTGCTTTATCTCTCCCGAAGGAGATTCAAAGCATTGCAAAGCATTATAAGCATTGCAATACTATGCAAATATATGAAAAATATACAAATAATATTTTTGCGAAACTATGCAATTTTTTGCAAAAATATGCACATACTCTATTGCAAAAATATGCAAACAATATTTTTGCAAAAAATTGCAAATAATATTTTGCAAAAATATGTACATAATATTTTACAAAAAATGCAAATAATATTTTGCAATAATATTAATGCAAAAATATTGCAAATAATATTTTGCAAAAATATTAATGCAAATATTTTGCAAATAATATTATTGCAAATAATATTTTTGCAAGAATTTGCAAATAATATTTTGCAAAAATATGCACATAATATTTTACAAAAAATATGCACATAAATATTTTCAAAAAATATTGAAAATAATATTTTGCAAACATATTGCAAATAGTATTTTGCAAAAATATTGAAAATAACATTTTGCCAAATTATTGTAAATAACATTTTGCAGAAATATTGCAAATAATATTTTGCAAAAATATTGCAAATAACATTTTGCAAAAATATTGCAAATAACATTTTGCAGAAATATTGCAAATAATATTTTGCAAAAATATTATTGCAAATATTTTGCAACATTTTGCAAAAAAATTGCAGATATTAAAACAGTATTAATTAGTTTTAATAACAGTCCATAAAAACTTTTGTTAAAAACCCCACAGCTATCATTTTTGGACTGTCATTCCCAGAATCCCTCCACCATCCTGCATGATGGGAGTTGCAGTCCAAAAAAGAAAATAAATAAATAAACCCCAGGCCCAGAAAAATTGCAAAAGAAAATATTAGGCTCTATTTCAGATACAAAAATAAATAAATCCCCACCATTAGGCAATATAGCCCCCCACCCCACCCCCAAATGTCATCTCTTTACCTTTCAAGCATTGATCAAATAGATTGCAGATTTGAGCCCCATCTTTGGTCCTGAAGGATCTAACTCTCTGAAGGACTTCCCCAAAAGACAGAGAGATATATATAAGCAGTGCAAAAATTTTTAAAGGAGGGGGGCAGGATGAGCTGACAAAGCAGCGCCCCTTTTCCCATAAGGAAATCCCATTCTCGTGCTGGCCTCTAGTGGTCAGTAAGGAAACTGCACTCCATTTGTAAACAAACCCAAGATCTGAAAGGACAACTTTTAGGATTCTATGATTTTTGGGGTTGTTCCAGAAGCATTCTCTCCTGACGTTTCGCCCACATCTATGGCAGGTTGGGAGGTCTGTTGGACACTAGGCAAGTGGAGTTTACATATCTGTGGAATGATGTCCAGGGTGGGAGAAGGAACTGTTGGAGGCAAGTCTGAATGTTGCCATTGGCCAGCTTGATGAACACTGCATGGCCTTGCAGCTTCAAAGCCTGGCTGCTTCCTGCCTGGGGGAATCCTAGATTTATCTTTATTACCATTGAATGGTGTTGCAGCTTCAAAGCCTGGCTGCTTCCTGCCTGGGGGAATCCTATATTTATCTTTATTACCATTGAATGGTGTTGCAGCTTCAAAGCCTGGCTGCTTCCTGCCTGGGGGAATCCTATATTGATCTTGATTACCATTGAATGGCCTTGCAGCTTCAAAGCCTGGCTGCTTCCTGCCTGGGGGAATCCTATATTGATCTTGATTACCATTGAATGGCCTTGCAGCTTCAAAGCCTGGCTGCTTCCTGCCTGGGGGAATCCTATATTTATCTTGATTACCATTGAATGGCGTTGCAGCTTCAAAGCCTGGCTGCTTCCTGCCTGGGGGAATCCTATATTTATCTTGATTACCATTGAATGCCCTTGCAGCTTCAAAGCCTGGCTGCTTCCTGCCTGGGGAAATCCTATACTTATCTTGATTACCATTGAATATCCTTGCAGCTTCAAAGCCTGGCTGCTTCCTGCCTGGGGGAATCCTATAGGTATCTGTGGGAGAAAGAACTCTTGTCTGTTGGAGGCAAGTCTGAATGTTGCAATGGACCAGCTTGATTAGCATTGAATGGCCTTGCAGCTTCAAAGCCTGGCTGCTTCCTGCCTGAGGGAATCCATATATTTGTGTGTGTGTGTGTGTGTGTGTGTGTGGAATGATGTTCAGGGTGGGAGAAGGAACTCTTGTCTGATGGAGGCAAGTCTGAAGGTTGCCATTGGCCAGCTTGATTAGCATTGAATGGCCTTGCAGCTTCAAAGCCTGGCTGCTTCCTCCCTAAGGGAATCCATATGTGTGTGTGTGTGTGTGTGTGGAATGATGCTCAGGGTGGGAGAAAGAACTCTTGTCTGTTGGAGGCAAGTCTGAATGTTGCAATGGACCAGCTTGATTAGCATTGAATGGCCTTGCAGCTTCAAAGCCTGGCTGCTTCCTGCCTGAGGGAATCCATATATTTGTGTGTGTGTGTGTGTGTGTGTGTGGAATGATGTTCAGGGTGGGAGAAGGAACTCTTGTCTGATGGAGGCAAGTCTGAAGGTTGCCATTGGCCAGCTTGATTAGCATTGAATGGCCTTGCAGCTTCAAAGCCTGGCTGCTTCCTCCCTAAGGGAATCCATATGTGTGTGTGTGTGGAATGATGCTCAGGGTGGGAGAAAGAACTCTTGTCTGTTGGAAGCAAATCTGAATGTTGCAATAGACCACCTTGATTAGCAATGAGTGGCCTTGCAGCTTCAAAGCCTGGCTGCTTCCTGCCTGGGGGAGTGCTATATGTATCTGTGGGAGAAGGAACTCTTGTCTGTTGGAGGCAAGTCTGAATATTGCCATTGGCCAGCTTGATTAGCATTGAATGGCATTGCAGCTTCAAAGCCTGGCTGCTTCCTGCCTGAGGGAATCCATATATGTATGTGTGTGTGTGTGTGTGTGTGTGTGTGGAATGATGTTCAGGGTGGGAGAAAGAACTCTTGTCTGTTGGAGGCAAATCTGAATGTTGCCCTTGGCCAGCTTGATTAGCAATGAGTGGCCTTGCAGCTTCAAAGCCTGGCTGCTTCCTCCCTAAGGGAATCCATATATATGTGAGTGTGTGTGTGTGTGGAATGATGTTCAAGGTGGGAGAAGGAACTCTTGTCTGTTGGTGGCAAATCTGAATGTTGCAATAGACCACCTTGATTAGCAGTGAGTGGCCTTGCAGCTTCAAAGCCTGGCTGCTTCCTGCCTGGGGGAATTTTCTCTCTCTCTAAATGTGTGTGTATGTGGAATGATGCTCAGGGTGGGAGAAAGAACTCTTGTCTGTTGGAGGCAAGTGTGAATGTTGCCATTGGCCAGCTTGATTAGCATTAAATAGCCTTGCAGCTTCAAAGCCTGGCTGCTTCCTGCCTTGGGGAGTCCTGTATTTATCTGTGGAAGAAGGAACTCTTGTCTGTTGGAGGCAAGTGTAAATGTTGCCATTGGCCAGCTTGATTAGCATTGAATGGCCTTGCAGCTTCAAAGCCTGGCTGCTTCCTGCCTGAGGGAATCCGTGTGTGTGTCTGGAATGATGTTCAGGGTGGGAGAAGGAACTCTTGTCTGTTAGAGGCAAGTGTGAATGTTGCCATTGGCCAGCTTGATTAGCATTGAATGGCCTTGCAGCTTCAAAGGCTGGCTGCTTCCTGCCTGAGGGAATCCTATATAAAAAGAGGGAGCGAAGGAGGAGGGGAAGGAGAGAAAGAAGGAGGGAAGAAAAGAGAGAAGGAAGGATGGAAGCAAAAAATTAAGGAAGGAAGGAAAGAGGTAGAGAAGGAAAGAAGAAGAGAAAGAGGGAGGGAAGGAAAGAAGGGTGGAAGCCAAAAAAGTGAAGGACGGAAGGAAAGAGAAGGAAGGAAGGAGAGAAGAAAAAAGGGAAGGAAGGAGCGAAGGAAGGTGGGAGAGAAGGAGAGAAAGAGGGAGGGAAGGAAAGAGAAGGAATAATGGAAGCAAAAAGTGAAGGAAGGAAAGAGGGAGTGAAGGAAGGAGGGAAAGGAGAGAAAAGGAGGGAAAGAAAGAGAAGGAAGGATGGAAGCAAAAAGCAAAGGAAGAAAGGAAAAAGGTAGAGAAAGAAGAAAGGAGAGAAAGAGGAAGGAAAAGAAAAAGGGGAAGGAAGGAAAGAGGCAGAGAAGGAAGGAAGGAAGGAAAGAAGGAAGGAGAGAAGGAAAGAAAAAAGAAAGGAAAGAGAAAGCGAAGGAAGGAGGGAAAGGAGAAAAAGAGGGAGGGAAGGAGAGACGGAAGGATGGAAGCAAAGAGGTCGAGAAGGAAGGAGAGAAGTAAAGAAAGAGGGAGGGAAAGGTGGAAGCAAAAAGCGAAGGAAGGAAGGAAGGAGGTAGAGAAGAAAGAGAGGAGAGAAAGAAGATAAAGTAAAAGAGGGGAAGGAAGAAAACAGAGAAGGAAAGAAGAAGAGGGAAGGAAGGAAGGAAAGGGGTAGAGAAGGAAGGAGGGAAAGAAGGAGAGAAAGGGAGAGAAGGAAATAGAAGGATGGAAGCAGAAAGCTAAGGAAGGAAGGAACGACGGAGAGAAGGAAGGAGGGAGAGAAGGAGAGAAAGGGAGAGAAGGAAAGAGAAGGAAGGATGGAAACAAAAAGCGAAGGAAGGAAGGAAAAAGGCAGAGAAGGAAGGAGAGAAGAAGAAAAAGGGAAGGAAGGAAAGGGGGAGCGAAGGAGGGAGGGAAAGAAGGAAAGAAAGAGGGAGGGAAGGGTGGAAGCAAAATGCGAAGGAAGGAAGGAACAAGGTAAAGAAGGAAGAAAGGAGAGAAAGAAGAAGATAAAGTAAAAGAGGAGAAGGAAGGAAAGAAGAAAAGGGAAGGGTGGAAAGGGGGAGCGAAGGAAGAAGGGAAAGAAGGAAGAAAAGAGAGAAGGAAAGAAGAAGGAAGGAAGGAAGGAAGGAAGGAGGTAGAGAAGGAAGTAGGGGAAGAAGGAGAGAAAGAGAGAAGGAAAGAAGCAAAGAGAGAAGGAACGAGGGAAGCAAAAAGCAAAGGAAGGAAGGAAAGAGGTAGAGAAGGAAGAGAGAAAGAGGGAGGAAAAGAAAAAGGTGGGAAGGAAGGAAAGAGGTAGAGAAGGAAGGAAGGAGGGAAGGAAAGAAAAAAGAAAGGAAGGAAAGAGAAAGCAAAGGAAGGAGGGAAAGAAGGAGAGAAAGAGGGAGGGAAGGAGAGAAGGAAGGATGCAGGCAAAAAGCAAAGGAAGGAAGGAAAGAAGTAGAGAAGGAAGGAAGGAGAGAAAGGAAGAGAAGGAAAGAGAAGGAAGGACAGAAGCAAAAAGCGAAGGAAGGAAGGAAATAGGTAGAGAAGGAAAAAAGGAGAGAAAGAGGGAGGGAAGGAAAGAGAGAAGGAAGGATGGAAGCAAAGAGCGAAGGAAGGAATGAAGGAAAGAGGTAGAGAAGGAAGGAGAGAAGGAAAGAAAAAGGAAGGAAAGAGGGAGCGAAGGAGGAGGGAAAGGAGAGAAAGAGGGAGGGAAGTAAAGAAAGAAGGAAGGATGGAAGCAAAAAAGCGAAGGAAGGAAGGAAAGAGGTAGAGAAGGAAGGAAGGAGAGAATGAAAGAAAAAAGGGAAGAAAGGGAAGAGGAGGGAAAAGAGAAAAAGAGGGAAGAAAGGAAAGAGGTAGAGATGGAAGGAGAGAATGAAAGAAAAAAGGGAAGGAAAGAGGGAGCGAAGGAGGAGGGAAAGGAGAGAAAGAGGGAGGGAAGGAAAGAGAGAAGGAAGGATGGAAGCAAAAAAGCGAAGGAAGAAAGGAAAGAGGTAGAGATGGAAGGAGAGAATGAAAGAAAAAAGGGAAGGAAAGAGGGAGCGAAGGACGAGGGAAAGGAGAGAAAGAGGGAGGGAAGGAAAGAGAGAAGGAAGGATGGAAGCATAAAAGCGAAGGAAGGAAGGAAAGAGGTAGAGAAGGAAGGAGAGAATGAAAGAAAAAAGGGAAGGGAAGAGGGATCGAAGGAGGAGGGAAAGGAGAAAAAGAGGGAGGGAAGGAAAGAGAGAAGGAAGGATGGAAGCAAAGAGTGAAGGAAGGAAGGAAAGAGGTAGAGAAGGAAGGAGAGAAGGAAAGAAAAAAGGGAAGGAAAGAGGGAGCGAAGGAGGAGGGAAAGGAGAGAAAGAGGGAGGGAAGTAAAGAAAAAAGGAAGGATGGAAGCAAAAAAGCGAAGGAAGGAAGGAAAGAGGTAGAGAAGGAAGGAAGGAAGGAGAGAATGAAAGAAAAAAGGGAAGGAAGGAAAGAGTGAGCGAAGGAGGAGGGAAAGAGGGATCGAAGGAGGAGGGAAAGAGGGATCGAAGGAGGAGGGAAAGGAGAGAAAGAGGGAAGGAAGAAAAGAGAAGGATGGAAGCAAAAAGTGAAGGAAGGAAGGAAAGAGGTAGAGAAGGAAGGAAGGAGAGAAGGAAAGAAGGGAAGGAAGGAAAGAGGGATCGAAGGAGGAGGGAAAGAGGGATCGAAGGAGGAGGGAAAGGAGAGAAAGAGGGAGGGAAGAAAAGAGAAGGATGGAAGCAAAAAACGAAGAAAGGAAGGAAAGAGGTAGAGAAGGAAGGAAGGAAGGAGAGAATGAAAGAAAAAAGGGGAAGGAAAGAGTGAGCGAAGGAGGAGGGAAAGAGGGATGGAAGGAGGAGGGAAAGGAGAGAAAGAGGGAGGGAAGGAAAGAGAGAAGGAAGGATGGAAGCAAAAAACGAGGGAAGGAAGGAAAGAGGTAGAGAAGGAAGGAAGGAAGGAAGGAGAGAATGAAAGAAAAAAGGGAAGGAAGGAAAGAGTGAGCAAAGGAGGAGGGAAAGAGGGATCGAAGGAGGAGGGAAAGGAGAGAAAGAGGGAGGGAAGGAAAGAGAGAAGGAAGGATGGAAGCAAAGAGTGAAGGAAGGAAGGAAAGAGGTAGAGAAGGAAGGAGAGAAGGAAAGAAAAAAGGGAAGGAAAGAGGGAGCGAAGGAGGAGGGAAAGGAGAGAAAGAGGGAGGGAAGTAAAGAAAAAAGGAAGGATGGAAGCAAAAAAGCGAAGGAAGGAAGGAAAGAGGTAGAGAAGGAAGGAAGGAAGGAGAGAATGAAAGAAAAAAGGGAAGGAAGGAAAGAGTGAGCGAAGGAGGAGGGAAAGAGGGATCGAAGGAGGAGGGAAAGAGGGATCGAAGGAGGAGGGAAAGGAGAGAAAGAGGGAAGGAAGAAAAGAGAAGGATGGAAGCAAAAAGTGAAGGAAGGAAGGAAAGAGGTAGAGAAGGAAGGAAGGAGAGAAGGAAAGAAGGGAAGGAAGGAAAGAGGGATCGAAGGAGGAGGGAAAGAGGGATCGAAGGAGGAGGGAAAGGAGAGAAAGAGGGAGGGAAGAAAAGAGAAGGATGGAAGCAAAAAACGAAGAAAGGAAGGAAAGAGGTAGAGAAGGAAGGAAGGAAGGAGAGAATGAAAGAAAAAAGGGGAAGGAAAGAGTGAGCGAAGGAGGAGGGAAAGAGGGATGGAAGGAGGAGGGAAAGGAGAGAAAGAGGGAGGGAAGGAAAGAGAGAAGGAAGGATGGAAGCAAAAAACGAGGGAAGGAAGGAAAGAGGTAGAGAAGGAAGGAAGGAAGGAAGGAGAGAATGAAAGAAAAAAGGGAAGGAAGGAAAGAGTGAGCAAAGGAGGAGGGAAAGAGGGATCGAAGGAGGAGGGAAAGGAGAGAAAGAGGGAGGGAAGGAAAGAGAGAAGGAAGGATGAAAGCAAAAAACGAGGGAAGGAAGGAAAGAGGTAGAGAAGGAAGGAAGGAAGGAAGGAAGGAAGGAGAGAATGAAAGAAAAAAGGGAAGGAAGGAAAGAGTGAGCGAAGGAGGAGGGAAAGAGGGATCGAAGGAGGAGGGAAAGGAGAGAAAGAGGGAGGGAAGAAAAGAGAAGGATGGAAGCAAAAAACAAAGAAAGGAAGGAAAGAGGTAGAGAAGGAAGGAAGGAAGGAGAGAATGAAAGAAAAAAGGGAAGGAAGGAAAGAGTGAGTGAAGGAGGAGGGAAAGAGGGATCGAAGGAGGAGGGAAAGGAGAGAAAGAGGGAGGGAAGGAAAGAGAAGGATGGAAGCAAAAAATGAAGAAAGGAAAGAAAGAGGTAGAGAAGGAAGAGAGGAGAGAAAGAGGAAGGAAAAGAAAAAGAGGGGAAGGAAGGAAAGAGGTAAAGAAGGGAAGAGATTAAAAAAGGGGGGAAGGAAGGAAAGAGGTAGAGAAGGAAGGAAGGAGGGAAGGAAGGAAAGAAGGGAAGGAACGAGGGAAAGAAGGAGAGAAAGAGGGAGGGAAAGTCAGCCACAGCAACGCATGGAAAGTACAGCTAGTAAATAAATAAAGTTAAACAGACACATCTTTGCTTTTGTATTTTTTCTTCCATAACTTTATTTAACTTCTTCTTTTCTCCTCCTTCCTTTTTTTTTTTACAAATTAGACCAACAAGAAACAAATAAGACAACTTGTCCTCTTCAAATATATATATATATATAGGTAATTAAAAAAAATCTTCGTCTTGGTGCATTAATTTAAAAACGAAACAAGTCCTTTCTCTTCTGGAACGAAACACGGGCGGGCACGCAAAATCCATTTTTGTATTATTACTATTATTAACCTTTGAAAAACTTTAAATCCCAACTTTATATTTAAAAAATGACTCCAAAAGGCTGCTTTCTCCATCCCCGAATGCTTATATTACAGTTCGGACTAAAACCCGGAGCGGATACGAGGCCGTGACGCTATTCAAAGGGAGCAGACTCTAAGTCCCATCGTTCACAAGCCGGAAGGGTTGAACGACAAGTCCTATCGTCCGTAGCGAAGGCCGTTTCCATTGCAAAACAAAACAAAACAAGGAGGAAAAATCAAAATATTTCCTGCAATTTTAATATTGGATTTCAGTGTGTATTTTGCAGGGTTAAAATCGGGGCGATCCAACAACAAAAGCGTTGGTCCCAAATTCGAATATTTCCCCTTCACCCACCTCCTGAACCCTCCCCCCCCCCCACATTAGTTTGGTGTGTGTTGTCTTCGTCTCCCAATATGAGTTCAGGTTGGACTACAAATCCCATCCCTTTCCAACGTTTTCGGGGCGGGCGTCCTCTAGCTGTCCAAAGAATTGCTGTCGCCGACGTTGGGCTCGGGGGCATTTTCGGATTCCTCTGGAATGTCCTGCATCCTTAGAAAATCTAGAGGGGGGGGGGAAGCAATTATTATTATTATTATTATTATTATTATTATTATAAACACAACAACATGAGTCCACAGCAAACAAGGTCACTCTACTGGCTGTTGTATTGGTTCGATTGTGTTTAAGTGCAGGCCAAGGTCTTTAGGCACTGCACCCAGTGAGCCGATCACCACTGGGACCACCTTGACTGGCTTGTTCTAATATTTTCACAAACCCCGATGACATCTAGACATTTGAGGATCCAACAATGTGGAAGTGAGCCAAATGCCTTATTATTATTATTATTATTATTATTATTATTATTATTATTAGAAACACAACAAGATGTCTCCACAGCAAACAAGGTCACTCTGCTGGCTGTTGTACTGGATCGGTCTTTAAGCACTGCACCCAGTGAGCTGATCACCACTGGGACCACCTTGACTGGCTTGTTCTAATATTTTCACAAACCCCGATGACATCTAGACATCTGATGATCCAACAATGTGGAATTATTATTATTATTATTATTATTATTATTATTATTATTAGAAACACAACAAGATTAGTCCAGAGTCTTTGCAGTTCGATCTTTAGATCCTATTATTATTATTATTATTATTATTATTATTATTATTATTATTAGAAACACAAGAAGATGAGTCACCACTGGGACCACCTTGACTGGCTTGTTCTAATATTTTCACAAACCCCGATGACATCTAGGCATTTGATGATCCAACAATGTGGAAGTGAGTCAAACGCCTTATAATAATAATAATAATAATTATTATTATTATTATTAACACAACAAGATGAGTCTACAGCAAACAAGGACATCGCTGAGACCACCTTTACTGGCTTGTTCTAATATTTTCACAAACCCCAGTGACATCTAGACATTTTATGATCCAACAATGCGGAAGTGAGTCAAATGCCTTATTATTATTATTATTATTATTATTATTATTATTATTAGAAACACAACAAGATGAGTCCACAGCAAACAAGGGCTTGTTCTAATATTTTCACAAACCCCGATGACATCTAGACATTTGATGATCCAACAATGTGGAACTGAGCCAAATGCTTTATTATTATTATTATTATTATTATTATTATTATTATTATGACAACAAGATGAGTCCACAGCAAACAAGGACTAGCTTGACTGGCTTGTTCTACTATTTTCACAAACCCCGATGACATCTAGGCATTTGATGATCCAACAATGTGGAAGTTCGTCAAATGCCTTATTATTATTATTATTATTATTATTATTATTAACACAACAAGATGAGTCCACAGCAAACAAGATCACCACTGGGATCACCTTGACTGGCTTGTTCTAATATTTTCACAAACCCCGATGACATCTAGGCATTTGATGATCCAACAATGTGGAAGTTCGTCAAATGCCTTATTATTATTATTATTATTATTATTATTATTAACACAACAAGATGAGTCCACAGCAAACAAGATCACCACTGGGATCACCTTGACTGGCTTGTTCTAATATTTTCACAAACCCCGATGACATCTAGGCATTTGATGATCCAACAATGTGGAAGTGAGCCAAATGCATTATTATTATTATTATTATTATTATTATTATTATTATTATTACAAGATGAGTCCACAGCAAACAAGATCACCACTGGGACTACCTTGACTGGCTTGTTCTAATATTTTCACAAACCCCGATGACATCTAGACATTTGATGATCCAACAATGTGGAAGTGAGTCAAATGCCTTATTATTATTATTATTATTATTATTATTATTATTATTATTATTATTAGAAACACAACAAGATGAGTCCACAGCAAACAAGGTCACCACTGGGACCCCCTTGACTGGCTTGTTCTAATATTTTCCCAAACCCCGATGACATCTAGATATTGATGATCCAACAATGTGGAAGTGAGCCAAATGCCTTATTATTATTATTATTATTATTATTATTATTATTATTAGAAGCACAACAAGATGAGTCCACAGCAAACAAGGTCACTCTGCTGGCTGCTGTATTGGATTGATTGTGTTTAAGTGCAGGCCAAGGTCTTTAGGCACTGAACCCAGTGTGCCGATCACCACTGGGACCACCCTGACTGGCTTGTTCTAATATTTTCACAAACCCCGATGACATCTAGACATTTGATGATCCAACAATGTGGAAGGGAGCCCTATGCCTTATTATTATTATTATTATTATTATTATTATTATTTGAAACACAACAAGATTAGTCCAGAGTCTTTGCAGTTCGATCTTTAGATCCTATTATTATTATTATTATTATTATTATTATTACTATTATTATTTGAAACACAACAAATGAGTCCACAGCAAACAAGGTCACCACTGGGACCACCTTGACTGGCTTGTTCTAATATTTTCACAAACCCCGATGACATCTAGACATTTGATGATCCAACAATGTGGAACTGAGCCAAATGCCTTATTATTATTATTATTATTATTATTATTATTATTATTATTATTATTATTAGAAACACAACAAAATGACTCCACAGCAAACAAGGTCACTCTGCTGGCTGTTGTATTGGATCGATTGTGTTTAAGTGCAGGCCAAGGTCTTTAGGCACTGCACCCAGTGAGCCGATCACCACTGGGACCCCCCTTCTAATATTTTCACAAACCCCGATGACATCTAGGCATTTGATGATATCCAACAATGTGGAAGTGAGTCAAATGCCTTATTATTATTATTATTATTATTATTATTATTATTATTATTGGAAACACAACAAGATGAGTCCACAGCAAACAAGGGCTTGTTCTAATATTTTCACAAACCCCAATGACATCTAGGCATTTGATGATCCAACAATGTGGAACTGACCCAAATGCCTTATTATTATTATTATTATTATTATTATTATTATTATTATTGGAAACACAACAAGATGAGTCACCACTGGGACCCCCTTGACTGGCTTGTTCTAATATTTTCACAAACCCCGATGACATCTAGACATTTGATGATCCAACAATGTGGAAGTGAGTCAAATGCATAATAATAATAATTATTATTATTATTATTATTATTAACACAACAAGATGAGGCCACCGCAAACAAGGTCACCACTGGGACAACCTTAACTGGCTTGTTCTAATATTTTCACAAACCCTGATGACATCTAGACATTTGATGATCCAACAATGCGGAAGTGAGTAAAATGCATTATTATTATTATTATTATTAGAAACACAACAAGATGAGTCCACAGCAAGCAAGGTCACTCTGCTGGCTGTTGTACTGGATCGATTGTGTTTAAGTGGAGGCCAAGGTCTTTAGGCACTGCACCCAGTGAGCCGATCACCACTGGGACCACCTTGACTGGCTTGTTCTAATATTTTCACAAACCCCGATGACATCTAGACATTTGATGATCCAACCATCAAATGCCTTATTATTATCATTGCATTTATAGAATCTAAAATATTGTTATTGTTGTACATATTATTATTATTACACCTATTATATTGCTGTAGTTATGATTATTATGGCATCTATAGGATCTAGTATAGTATTATTATTATTATTGCATTTATAGCATCTATATATATATATTTGTCGTGTCAGGAGCAACTTGAGAAACTGCAATCTAATATATTGTGTCAGCTGAACACTGAACACACACCAAGGGAGAGGCATTGTGACCCACCTCGTGGGCTGGGAGGGGGTGACTGGGGGTGGATCAGGCTCTCTTCCTCCGAAACCGCCCCCAGCTCCAGGTCGCCCTCCTGCAGCCGGAGGGGCACCCCGTGGTACGCCGCTTCATCACGTTGGCAGGCGGCGAAGGTCCGATGCACAGAGTGGCAACCAGGGGAGAGGACATCGCCGGATCGGGCCTGTGGTTGGAAACAAAGCAATTTTCCCTTAACTCTTGGTTGAGATCTGGGCTTGTTCAGGACTCAGACTCCATTTTAGAAACAGTTAGCTTCAGACATCAGTAGGAACAGTATGCTTAAAATGTCAAAATTATTGTATTGTATATGTGCATATTGGTATACAATTTTCCCTTAACTCTTGGTTGTGAGAGGGGCTGCAGACCATGTAGTCATTTCTGGGCTTGTTCAGGACTCAGACTCCATTTTAGAAACAGTTTCCTTCAGACTTCAGTAGGAACAGTATGCTTAGAAAGTCCTGGTTATTGTATAGTATATGTGCCTATTGGTATACAATTCTACCATAACTCTTGGTTGTGAGAGGGGTTGTAGACCATGTGGTCAGATCTGGGCTCGTTCAGGACTCAGACTCCATTTTAGAAACAGTTTGCTTCAGACTTCATTAGGAACACTATGCTTAGAAAGTCCAGGTTATTGTATAGTATATGTGCGTATTGGTATACAATTCTACCTTAACTCTTGGTTGTGAGAGGGGTTGTAGACCATGTGGTCAGATCTGGGCTTGTTCAGGACTCAGACTCCATTTTAGAGACAGTTTGCTTCAGACTTCAGTAGGAACACTATGCTTAGAAAGTCCAAGTTATTGTATAGTATATGTGCATATCGGTATACAATTTTCCCTTAACTCTTGGATGTGAGAGGGGTTGTAGACCATGTGGTCAGATCTGGGCTTGTTCAGGACTCAGACTCCATTTTAGAGACAGTTTGCTTCAGACTTCAGTAGGAACAGTATGCTTAAAATGTCAACGTTATTGTATAGTATATGTGCCTATTGGTATACAATTCTACCTTAACTCTTGGTTGTGAGAGGGGCTGCAGACCATGTGGTCAGATCTGGGCTTGTTCAGGACTCAGACTCTATTTTAGAAACAGTTTGCTTCAGACTTCAGTAGGAACAGTATCCTTAAAATGTCAAAGTTATTGTATTGTATATGTGCATATTGGTATACAATTTTACCTTAACTCTTGGATGTGAGAGGGGCTGCAGACCATGTGGTCAGATCTGGGCTTGTTCAGTACTCAGACTCCATTTTAGAAACAGTTTGCTTCAGACTTCAGTAGGAACACTATGCTTAGAAAGTCCAAGTTATTGTATTGTATATGCGCGTATTGGTATACAATTTCACCTTAGCTCTTGGTTGTGAGAGGGGCTGCAGACCATGTGGTCAGATCTGGGCTTGTTCAGGACTCAGACTCCATTTTAGAAACAGTTTGCTTCAGACTTCAGTAGGAACAGTATGCTTAGAAAGTCCAGGTTATTGTATTGTATATGTGTGTATTGGTATACAATTCTACCTTAACTCTTGGTTGTGAGAGGGGCTGCAGACCATGTAGTCAGATCTGGGCTTGTTCAGGACTCAGACTCCATTTTAGAAAAAGCTTAAGGAGGGTAAAAGGGACTTCCGGTTTCCTTAAAAACTCCAAAATTGCTTCAAAAAGGTAATTTTTCCAAATGTATTCCGAATTACGAAGATTCCCAGAAGCGGGAAAAAGCTGAATAATTTCCGACTCACTTCCTGATTCATAACAAAAATGTTGGAAAAAGCTTCGGAAGGGCAAAGGGATTTCCGGTTTCCTTAAAAACTTCAAAATCGCTTCAAAAAGGTAATTTTTCCGAATGTATTCCGAATTGCAAAGATTCCCAGAAGCGGGAAAAAGCTGAATAATTTCCGACTCACTTCCTGATTCGTAACAAAAATGGCAGAAAAAGCTTAAGGAAGGGTAAAGTGACTTCCGGTTTCCTTAAAAACTTCAAAATTGCTTCAAAAAAGTAATTTTTCCAAATGTATTCCGAATTACGAAGATTCCCAGAAGCGGGAAAAAGCGGAATAATTTCTGACTCACTTCCTGATTCGTAATAAAAATGGAGGAAAAAGCTTAAGGAAGGGCAAAGGGACTTCCGGTTTCCTTAAAAACTCCAAAATTGCTTCAAAAGGGTAATTTTTCCGAATGTATTCTGAATTACGAAGATTCCCAGAAGCGGGAAAAAGCGGAATAATTTCCGACTCACTTCCCGATTCGTAACAAAAAGGAAAAGCTTCGGAGGGGCAAAGGGACTTCCGGTTTCGTTAAAAACTCCAAAATTGCTTCAAAAAGGTAATTTTTCCGAATGTATTCCGAATTACGAAGATTCCCAGAAGCGGGAAAAAGCTGAATAATTTCCGATTCACTTCACTTATCGCGGGTGGTCGAGGAACGTAATACCCGCGATAAGTGAAGGACCACTGTATGTTTGTGCAATGGCATATCTTTGTTCCTGACAGTTCAAAGACATACCTAGGTAGGTACATCAGTTTAACAGCTGAGAAACCTCATTGCCTTGCACGAATGCCTTTCCAAAGATCATAAAATCTCCCAAAAGTTATGGAGATTTTCCAAAATCTCATCTGCTCCCTGGAGAGGTTCCTTACCGGCGGTGGGGTGAAGCTTTGGTACAGAGCATCGCCAGCGGGCAGACTACGCCTCCGGGGCTCGCCGCCCTTCCAAAACCATGCCATCGCCTCAAGGGGTTGCCGGAGGGAGGCCAATTTCTGCCGCGCCTCTTCGGCCTCCCGCTCTTGCCGAAGCCTCTCCGCCTCACTCTCCCGCAGCCGAGCCTCCAGCGCCGCCACTTCTTGGGTCTTCTCTTGGCACAGCTGCCGGCATCGGCTCAGCTCCTCTTGCAGGAGAGTGTGCTGCTTCTGCAGCAGCGAAAGGTCCGTGGCTTGCGAGGAAGCGGATGAAGAGCCCTCCTTGCGAGAGTTGGTCCGGTTCAGCCGCTCACGCCGTTCGCTGGCCTCTTGGCACTGCATTTCTAAAAGGGTGTCCTGGTGGGCTACGACACCCTGGAGGGGAGAAAAAGCAAGAATTGGAAGGAAGAGTCCTTTCCAGAGTTGTTTTAAGGAATGTTATAAATGTAACATCTGAAGATATGTGCCTCTAAGAGTCAAGAAACATTGAAACCATCAAGCTTCTGCTACATTTCAATAAACTTGTTAAATTTTCTTATAAAGCCCGGTCTCTGTTCCAGATGTCATTGAACCCAACCCCATTCTGTCATACAGGAAGACACAATTAAAGCGCTCCCAAGAGATGTACATCCAATCTCCGAAGGCTTCCTAGGATGAAAACTATGCTACGAATAAAGCAGAGCATCCAAAATCAAACAGGATACAAAAGGGCAAGGTTTATGGCATTGGAATAGACTTCAGAGGTCATTGAGCCCAACCCCGTTCTGTCATACAGGAAGACACAATTAAAGCACTCCCGAGAGATGTACATCCAGTCTCTGAAGGCTTCCAAGGATGGAAACTACCCTAAGAATAAAACAGAGCATCCAAAACCAAACAGGATACACAAGAATTATGGCATCGGATTAGACTCCAAAGGTCATTAAGTCCAACCCCATGCTGTCATACAGGAGGACACAATTAAAGCGCTCCCAAGAGATGTACATCCAATCTCTGAAGGCTTCTGTGGTGAAGTGTGATAACTGGGGGGGGGGGGGGGGTAGCCAGCTCAGCTCACTTTGAGCTGGGTTGCTATGGAAAAAGGGGCGGAGCCAACTGTCACTTGGCAGGGCAGCCATTTTAAAACGGTCAGTCTGCAGTCTGTGAACTGCAGGAGTGGCTGGTTCTGTTGTGTTGTGAGAACCAGGAAGGTAGTCTTTAGTTTAAAAATTGCAGGGCAGATATGTGCCTCTAAGAGTCAAGAAACATTGAAACCATCAAGCCTCTGCTACATTTCAATAAACTTGTTACATTTTCTTATAAAGCCCAGTCTCTGTTAAAAAATCCAGTGGTCATTGTGCCCAACCCCATGTTGTCCTACAGGAAGACACAATTAAAGCACTCCAAAGAGAGGTACATCCAATCTCTGAAGGCTTCCAAGGATGAAAACTACGCTACGAATAAAGTGGAGCATCCAAAAACAAACAGGATACCAAAGGGCAATATTTATATCATTGGAATAGACTCCTGAGGTCATTGAGTCCAACTCCATGCTGTCATACAGGAAGACACAATTAAAGCACTCCCAAAAGATGAAAACTACCCTGAGAAGGCTTCCAGAGATGAAAACTACCCTGAGAATAAAGCAGAGCATCCAAAAACAAACAGGATACAAAAGGGCAAGGATTATGGCATTGGAATAGACTCCTGAGGTCATTGAGCCCAACCCCATTCTGTCATAAGCTTGTATCTGAAGAAATCTATTAAGGAAAGAAACACAGTTTGAAGAAAAATAGTTTGAAACCTGCTTAGTGGAAGGAAGAGTTGTTTTAAGGAATGTTATAAATGTAACATCTGAAGATATGTGCCTCTAAGAGTCAAGAAACATTGAAACTATCAAGCTTCTGATACATTTAAATAAACTTGTTACATTTTCTTATAAAGCCCGGTCTCTGTTACAAATCCTTTCCAAGTTAAGTCACGCTACACATTGAAGAAAGACCAAATAATGTCTTGGAAGATGGACATCCAACCCCGGTTTAATTGACCTCCGAGGAAGACGAGTCCACCATCCTCCAAGGCAAATGTTCACATGGGGACGGCCTGTTGTAAATCGTACTCCTTTCCCAACGTTATGCAAGGAAGCACCCAATACATTTCCACTCAAACTGACCTGAAGTCCGTGCAGTAGAGAATAGAGAGTTCGGAGCCGCTGCAACACTTCCTGCGGGAGAGAAGAAAACTATAATTCACCATCTGGCTGCTTCATCGACCATTAATAGTCTAGCTTGCTGTTGACCTATGCAACCCCAAATAAAGTTGCATCTGTCATGTAGGAAATTTAGGTACCACTTTATGCGGAGAGGCTAATTGAACTAACCGAGAGGTCAGACCAGGTCGGAGTGAGCTCCCGACCATTAATAGTCTAGCTTGCTGTTGACCTATGCAGCCCGAAAGACAGTTGCATCTGTCAAGTAGGAAATTTAGGTACCACTTTATGCGGGGAGGCTAATTTAACTAACCGAGAGGTCAGCCCAGGTCGGAGTGAGCTCCCGACCATTAATAGTCTAGCTTGCTGTTGACCTATGCAGCCCGAAAGACAGTTGCATCTGTCAAGTAGGAAATTTAGGTACCACTTTATGCGGGGAGGCTAATTTAACTAACCGAGAGGTCAGCCCAGGTCGGAGTGAGCTCCCGACCATTAAAAGTCTAGCTTGCTGTTGACCTATGCAACCCGAAAAATAGTTGCATCTGTCAAGAAGGAAATATAGGTTCCACTTTATGCGGGAGGCTAATTTAGCTAACTGAGATGTCATGAGTTCGAAACCAGCCCGAGTCGGAGTGAGCTCCCAACCATTTATAGTCTAGCTTGTTGTTGACCTATGCAACCCCAAAGACAGTTGCATCTGTCAAGTAGGAAATTTAGGTACCACTTTATGCAGGGAGACTAATTTAACTAACCGAGAGGTCGTGAGTTCGAAACCAGCCCAGGTCGGAGTGAACTCCCGACCATTTATAGTCTAGCTTGCTGTTGACCTATGCAACCTGAAAGACAGTGGCATCTGTCAAGTAGGAAATTTAGGTACCACTTTATGCGGGAGGCTAATTTAGCTAACTGAGATGTCATGAGTTCGAAACCAGCCCGGGTCGGAGTGAGCTCCCAACCATTTATAGTCTAGCTTGCTGTTGACCTATGCAGCCTGAAAGACAGTGGCATCTGTCAAGTAGGAAATGTAGGTACCACTTTATGTGGGGAGGCTAATTTAGCTAACTGAGATGTCATGAGTTCGAAACCAGCCCGGGTTGGAGTGAGCTCCCAACCATTTATAGTCTAGCTTGCTGTTGACCTATGCAGCCCGAAAGACAGCGGCATCTGTCAAGTAGGAAATTTAGGTACCACTTTATGTGGGAGGTTAATTTGACTATCCGAGAGGTCATGAGTTCGAAACCAGCCCGGTTCGGAGTGAGCTCCCGACCATTTATAGTCTAGCTTGCTGTTGACCTATGTAGCCTGAAAGACAATTGCATCTGTCAAGTAGGAAATTTAGGTACCACTTTATGTGGGAGGCTAATTTAACTATCCAAGAGGTCATGAGTTCGAAAGCAGCCCGGGTCAGAGTGAGCTCCCGACCATTAATAGTCTAGCTTGCTGTTGACCTATGCAGCCCGAAAGACAGTGGCATCTGTCAAGTAGGAAATGTAGGTACCATTTTATGCGGGGAGGCTAATTCAACTATCCGAGAGGTCATGAGTTCGAAACCAGCCCGGGTCGGAGTGAGCTCCTGACCATTTATAGTCTAGCTTGCTGTTGACCTATGCAACCCAAAAGACAGTGGCATCTGCCAAGTAGGAAATTTAGCTACCACTTTACTTGGGAGGTTAATTTAACTATCCAGGAGGTCATGAGTTCGAAACCAGCCCGGTTCAGAGTGAGCTCCCGACCATTCATAGTCTAGCTTGCTGTTGACCTATGCAGCCCAAAAGACAGTGGCATCTGTCAAGTAGGAAATTTAGGTACCACTTTATGCGGGGAGGCTAATTTAACTAATTTAAGATACCATAAAACCTTCCAGCAGCGTGCAAAAGACTGCTGTCAATAAATAAATAAATAAATATTATTTAATTTGCTTTTCCTCGTTGAGCATTTCTCACCTCTTGAGGTCCTTTCTGATTCAACTGGTTTCCGTTCCCATCCTAAATCAGAAGCGCAAGAAAACTTGATCAAAAGCAAGCTGGGCACGAACTGACCCAAACGCGGGCAGATGAAATATTGATTAATATTGATTATTTATTAAAAATAAATATGAATAAATATTAAACAAAATAAACCCAGAATATCTTGGGCTTAGATATTAATAAATAATTATTTATGATTTAATAAATATTATTTATTAATATTTAAGCCCAAGATATTCTGGGTTCATTTTGTGTAATATTTATTAATATTTATTATTTAATAAATATTAAATAATAAATACTAAATAATATTAAATATTAAATATTAAACAAAATGAACCCAGAATATCTTGGTCTTAGATATTAATAAATAATATTTATTATTCAAAATATTATTTATTAATATTAAAGCTGAAGATATTCTGGTTTCATTTTGTTTAATATTTATTATTTATTATTTTTCTAATATTTATTAAGAGACAATATTAAATAATAAATATAAATAAATATTAAACAAAATGAACCTGGATTATCTTGGTCTTAAATATTAATAAATAATGTTTATTATTTAAATAAATATTATTTATTAATATTTAAGCCCAAGATAGTCTGGGTTCATTTTGTTTAATATTTATTTAATAAATATTAATATATATTAAACAATATTAAATAATAAATATTAATAAATATTTTCAAAAAATGAACCTGGATTATCTTGGGCTTAAGTACTAATAAATAATATTTATTATTTAATAAATTTTATGTATTAATATTCATTTTGTTTAACATTTATTAACATTTATAATTTAATATTTATTAAATAATAAAAATAAATAGTAGACAATATTAAATAATAAATATTAATAAATATTAAACAAAATACATCCAGAATACCTTGGGCTTAAGTATTAATAAATAATATTAATTTAAATAAACATTATTTATTAATATTTAAGCCCAAGCTATTCTGGGTTCATTTTGTTTAATATTTATTAATATTTATTATTTAATAAATATTAAATATTAATAAATATTAGACAATATTAAATAATAAATATTAATAAATGTTAAACAAAATGAACCCGAATTATTTTGGACTTAAATATTAATAAATAATATTTACTATTTAAATAAATATTATTTACTAATGTTTAAGCCCAAGATTTTCTGGGTTCATTTAGTTTAATATTTATTCATATTTATTAATAAATATTAAATAATAAATAATATTAAATAATAAATATTCATTTTGTTTAATATTTATAAATATTTATTATTTAATACATATTTAATAATAAATATTAATAAATATTAAACAAAATGAACCCGAATTATTTTGGGCTTAAATATTAATAAATAATAATTATTATTTAAATAAATATTATTTACTAATATTTAAGCCCAAGATATTCTGGATTCATTTTGTTTAATATTTATTATTTAATAAATATTAGATAATAAATATTAATAAATAGTAGACAATATTAAATAATAAATATAAATAAATATTAAACAAAATGAACCCAGAATATCTTGAACTTAAATATTAATATTAGGCTTAAATATTAATATTTAAGCCCAAAATATTCTGGGTTCATTTAGTTTAATATTGATTAATATTTATTATTTAATAAATATTAAATAATAAATATTAAATAATAAATATTAATAAATAGTAGACAATATTAAATAACAAATATTAATGAATATTAACCCAGAATAAATGGACCCAGAATAAATAGTAATAAGTAGTAGATAATATTAAATAATAAATATTAATAAATATTAACCCAGAATAAATGGACCCAGAATAAATATTAATAAGTAGTAGATAATATTAAATAATAAATATTAATAGATATTAACCCAGAATAAATATTAATAAATAGTAGACAATATTAAATAACAAATATTAATGAATATTAACCCAGAATAAATGGACCCAGAATAAATATTAATAAGTAGTAGATAATATTAAATAATAAATATTAATAAATATTAACCCAGAATAAATATTAATAAATCGTAGATAATATTAAATAATAAATATTAATAAATATTAACCCAGAATAAATATTAATAAATAGTAAATAATATTAAATAACAAACATTAATAAAAATTAACCCAGAATAAATGGACCCAGAATAAATATTAATAAATCGTAGATAATATTAAATAATAAATATTAATAAATATTAACCCAGAATAAATGAACCCAGAATAAATATTAATAAATCGTAGATAATATTAAATAATAAATATTAATAAATATTAACCCAGAATAAATATTAATAAATCGTAGATAATATTAAATAATAAATATTAATAAATATTAACCAAGAATAAATGAACCCAGAATAAATATTAATAAATCGTAGATAATATTAAATAATAAATATTAATAAATATTAACCCAGAATAAATATTAATAAATAGTAAATAATATTAAATAACAAACATTAATAAAAATTAACCCAGAATAAATGAACCCAGAATAAATATTAATAAATCATAGATAATATTAAATAATAAATATTAATAAATATTAACCCAGAATAAATATTAATAAATCGTAGATAATATTAAATAATAAATATTAATGAATATTAACCCAGAATAAATGAACCCAGAATAAATATTAATAAATAGTAGATAATATTAAATAATAAATATTAATGAATATTAACCCAGAATAAATGAACCCAGAATAAATATTAATAAATAGTAGATAATATTAAATAATAAATATTAATAAATAGTAAACAATAATAAATATTAATAAATAAATATTAAACAAAATGAACCCAGAATATCTTGGGCTTAAATATTAATAAATAATATTTATGATTTAAATAAATATTATTTATTAATATTTAACCCCAAGATGTTCTGAGTTCAAATGATCCCCAAGCCAATGGGCCTGAAAGCGAATCTAGATGTCAACACAACACAACGCAACTGCGGCCATCGTACTTTGGAGAGACTTACCCGCGGGTTGGGCTCGGACTCAGCCCTTGGGATTTCAAGTGCGCCGTTTACGTTCCCGGTTTCCCCATCTGTAGGGAAAAAGAGAAGAAGGCATGGAATTGAACACAGAACCAACAGAAAATACTGGAAGGGTTTGGTGGGCATTGACCTTGAGTTTGGGAGTTGTAGTTCACCTACATACAGAGAACACTGTGGACTCAAACAATAATAGACCTGGACCAATACTCAATATGCCCAAATGTGAACACTGGTGGAGTTTGGGGGAAATAGACCTTGACATTTGGGATTTGTACTTGCTGGGATTTATAGTTCACCTACAATCAAAGAGCATTCTGAACTCCACCAACGATGGAATTGAACCAATTATTGGAACATAGAAATCCCATGATATGGCAGAAAATACTGGATAGGTTTGGTCGGCATTGACCTTGAGTTTGGGAGTTGTAGTTCACCTACATCCCGAACTCAAACAATGATGGATCTGGACCAAACTTGGCACGGATACTCAATATGGCCAAACTTGAACACTGGTGGACTTTGGGGGAAATAGACATTGACATTTGGGAGTTGTAGTTGCTGGGATTTATAGTTCACCTACGACCAAAGAGCATTCTGAACTCCACCAATGAATGAATTGAACCAAGCTTGGCACACAGAGTTCCCATGACCAACAGAAAACACTAGAAGGGTTTGGGGGGCTTTGACCTTGATTTTGGGAGTTGTAGTTCACCTCCATCCAGAGTGCACTGTGGACTCAAACAATGATAGATCTGGACCAAACTTGGCACAGATAGTCAATACGCCCAAATGTGAACACTGGTGGAGTTTGGGGGAAATAGACCTTGACATTTGTGAGTTGTAGTTGAACTACAACTCCCAAACTCAAGGTCAATGCCCACCAAACCCTTCTAGTGTTTCCTGTTTACATTCTTTCAGTGAGACCCAGGAAAACTTGCAAAAGGATGGAGGCATCGTACTTGCGGCGTTATTGGGGCAGCCATTGGGAGCGTGGTTTTGGTCTCGGTCCCAGTTGGGTCCCAAAAAGAGGTCTTTGAGAAGTTCCACTGCGAGAAGAAAATATTGTGATTGTCATTAAATGCAATTTAAAACCTACAAGATAATAGCAATTAAAACAGAATTCACACGTCAGTTAAAAAGGGACAGAGTTTCATCTATGCTGACGATCATGCCATCACCACCCAAGCAGGGAGCTTTGAAATGGTCGAACAGAAGCTCTCTGAAGCTTTAGGTGCTCTTATTGCCTATTAGAGGGAAAACCAGCCGATTCCTAATCCATCTATGCGGACGATCATGCCACCACCACCCAAGCAGGGAGCTTTGAAATGGTGGAACAGAAGCTCTCTGAAGCTTTAGGTGCTCTTACTGCCTATTAGAGGGAAAACCAGCCGATTCCTAATCCATCTACGCTGACGATCGTGCCATCACCACCCAAGCAGGGAGCTTTGAAATGGTGGAACAGAAGCTCTCCGAAGTTTTAGGTGCTCTTACTGCCTATTAGAGGGAAAACCAGCCGATTCCTAATCCATCTACGCTGACGATCATGCCATCACCACCCAAGCAGGGAGCTTTGAAATGGTCAAACAGAAGATCTCCGAAGCTTTAGGTGCTCTTACTGCCTATTAGAGGGAAAACCAGCTGATTCCTAATCCATCTATGCTGATGATCGTGCCATCACCACCCAAGCAGGGAGCTTTGAAATGGCCGAACAGAAGCTCTCTGAAGCTTTAGGTGCTCTTACTGCCTATTAGAGGGAAAACCAGCTGATTCCTAATCCATCTACGCTGACGATCGTGCCATCACCACCCAAGCAGGGAGCTTTGAAATGGTCGAACAGAAGCTCTCTGAAGCTTTAGGTGCTCTTACTGCCTATTAGAGGGAAAACCAGCTGATTCCTAATCCATCTAAAATGCAGACACATGCTTTTCACCTTAAGAACAGACAAGCATCCCGAGCTCTGAGGATTATTACCTGGGAAGGAATCCCACTGGAGCATTGCAGCGCACCCACATACATGGGAGTCACTCTGGACGGTGCTCCGACTTACAAGAAGCACTGCTTGAATACCAGTCAAAAAGTGGGTGCCAGAAATAATATCATCCAAAAGCAGAGTGGCACAACCTGGGGTTCACAACTAGACACAGTTACGGCATCTGCCCTTGCACTTTGCTACTCTGCCACTGAATACGCATGATATTATTATTACTATTATTATTATTATTATTATTATTATTATTATATCTGGATTCTGCCATCAAGCTATATTGTGTTTCTATGCCATTTATTATTATTATTATTATTATAATATTTGGATTCTGCCATCAAGCCATATTGTGTTTACATGCCATTATTATTATTATTATTATTATTATTATTATTATTATATTTGGATTCTGCCATAAAGCCATATTGTGTTTGTATGCCATGGTGTCCTCCTACCTTCCTTGACCGCCTCCTGGATGAGCTTTTCGCCGTGGGGTGCATCCGACGATTCCGTGCGGAAAAGGGAGCGAGGGTTTGCGCCGGATGCGGGTCCCTCCTCGCTGCCGCTCTGGAGAGCCACGAGTTCGGCAAAGAAGCCCACTTTCTGCTCCAGGAGCTCAGCGATTTCCCGGTCGTGCTGTTGGATCTTGTCTGGAAGAAGACAGAGAATTGGAGAACGTTCGACGCCACTTGAACCAGCTTCTCTCGTCAAACTGTGTCTCTCTGCACCTGAATAGCTCGAGCCTGAACAATAATGTAACAGTACCCACAAGTCCCAGGCTCGGCTTGCTCCCCAGGCATTGCCCAAACAATCAGCAACACCAGCTTCTCTCGTGAAACTGTGTCTCTCTGCACCTGAATAGCTCGAGCCTGAACAATAATGTAACAGTACCCAAAAGTCCCAGGCTCGGCTTGCTCCCCCGGCATTGCCCAAACAATCAGCAACACCAGCTTCTCTTGTCAAACTGTGTCTCTCTGTATGTGCATAGCTCGAGCCTGAACAATAATGTAACAGTTCCCAAAAGTCCCAGGCTCGGCTTGCTCCCCAGGCATTGCCCAAGCAATCAGCAACACCAGCTTCTCTCGTCAAACTGTGTCTCTCTGCACCTGAATAGCTCGAGCCTGAACAATAATGAAACAGTACCCAAAAGTCCCAGGCTCGGCTTGCTCCCCAGGCATTGCCCAAACAATCAGCAACACCAGCTTCTCTCGTCAAACTGTGTCTCTCTGCACCTGAATAGCTCGAGCCTGAACAATAATGTAACAGTACCCAAAAGTCCCAGGCTCAGCTTGCTCCCCAGGCATTGCCCGAACAATCAGCAACACCAGCTTCTCTCGTCAAACTGTGTCTCTCTGCACCTGAATAGCTCGAGCCTGAACAATAATGTAACAGTACCCAAAAGTCCCAGGCTCAGCTTGCTCCCCAGGCATTGCCCGAACAATCAGCAACACCAGCTTCTCTCGTCAAACTGTGTCTCTCTGCACCTGAATAGCTCGAGCCTGAACAATAATGTAACAGTACCCAAAAGTCCCAGGCTCGGCTTGCTCCCCAGGCATTGCCCAAACAATCAGCAACACCAGCTTCTCTCGTCAAGCCTGAACAAAAATGTAACAGTACCCAAAAGTCCCAGGCTCGGCTTGCTCCCTGGGCATTGCCCAAACAATCAGCAACACCAGCTTCTCTCGTCAAGCCTGAACAAAAATGTAACAGTACCCAAAAGTCCCAGGCTCGGCTTGCTCCCTGGGCATTGCCCAAACAATCAGCAACACCAGCTTCTCTCGTCAAGCCTGAACAAAAATGTAACAGTACCCAAAAGTCCCAGGCTCGGCTTGCTCCCTGGGCATTGCCCAAACAATCAGCAACACCAGCTTCTCTCGTCAAGCCTGAACAAAAATGTAACAGTACCCAAAAGTCCCAGGCTCGGCTTGCTCCCCGGGCATTGCCCAAACAATCAGCTTCATGGTTCATTTTGTTTAATTTTTATTCATATTGATTATTTAATATTGTCTACTATTTATTAATATTGATTATTTAATACATATGCAAATCACTCAATACCGCTGCCTAAATGTTCCTCACCAAACTACAATTCCCTTACCTTTCAGTTTCCGCAGGGAAGCGTCATTTTCCGACTCGATGAGCGGGAAATCCACTCGGTCGGGGCAACTGGAAGGAGAAGGCAAAAGAAATAGGTTTGAGCTTCCAGGTGTCCATCCAAACCTGTTTCCTTCTAGATTGGAGAGTTGCAACACCCATCATCCCCATTTACTTGGAAAGAATCAGCACTACAGTCCGGGTAGAGGAGTGGAAATAACCTTATGGGTGTAAATCCTTGTGGATATCGTCTGAGTCATGTCTTTCTAGATTTGGAGAGTCACAACACCCATCATCCCCACAACTTAATTTTTATTTTTTTTTAATTTTAAATTTTTAAAATTTTTAAATTTTTATTTTATATTTTAAATTTTATATTATTTGCTATTTTATATTATTTGATATTTTATATTATTTTATATATTTTAAATTTTATATTATTTTATATTTTAAATTTATATTATATTTTTATTTTTATATTATTTTATATTATATGTTATTGAATATTTTATATTATTTTATATTTTAATTTTTATATTATTTTATATTTCAAATTATATATTATTTTTAAATTTTAGATTTTATATTATTTTTAATTTTTAAATTTCAAATTTTATATTATTTTATATTTTATATTTTAAATTTTATATTATTTTAAATTTTATATTATTTTAAATTATTTTATATTATTTTATATTATTTTATATTATTTTATATTTCAAATTTTATATTATTTTATATTTCAAATTTTATATTATTTTATATTTCAAATTTTATATTATTTTATATTTCAAATTTTATATTATTTTATATTTCAAATTTTATATTATTTTATATTTCAAATTTTATATTATTTTATATTTCAAATTTTATATTATTTTATATTTCAAATTTTATATTATTTTATATTTCAAATTTTATATTATTTTATATTTCAAATTTTATATTATTTTATATTTCAAATTTTATATTATTTTATATTTCAAATTTTATATTATGTTATATTTTAAATTTTATATTATGTTATATTTTAAATTTTATATTATTTTATATTTCAAATTTTATATTATTTTATATTTCAAATTTTATATTATGTTATATTTTAAATTTTATATTATGTTATATTTTAAATTTTATATTATTTTATATTTCAAATTTTATATTATTTTATATTTCAAATTTTATATTATTTTATATTTCAAATTTTATATTATTTTATATTTCAAATTTTATATTATTTTATATTTCAAATTTTATATTATGTTATATTTCAAATTTTATATTATTTTATATTTCAAATTTTATATTATTTTATATTTCAAATTTTATATTATTTTATATTTCAAATTTTATATTATGTTATATTTTATATTATTTTAAATTTTATATATATTATATATTTTATTTTTTTTAATTCTAAATTCTAAATTTTAATTTTATATTATTTTATATTATTTTATATTATTTTTAAATTTCAAATTTTATCTTATTTTAAATTTTAAATTTTATATTATTTTATATTTTATATTATTTTATATATTTTATATTATTTTATATTATTTTATATATTTTAAATTTTAAATTTTAAATTTTTTAAAATTCTAAATTCTAAATTTTAATTTTTTTATATTTTATATTTGCTGGGAAGGTAGGACATTAAGGATCTGGCCAGTGGACAGGAAGTAACATTACAAGTAATGTCCTTCTAGATCTAGAGTTACATTTAGAGATTGTTCAATTTCCTCGCAATACTACTTTCAGTCTCTAGGTGTCACTGCTGCATAGGCTTCCAATTGGGAAGACTTGCCATCCAGAGGTTGTCCCATTCCCTTGCAATACTACCTTCAATCACTAGGTGTCACTGCTGCATAGGCTTCCAATTGGGAGAACTTTTGAAATCCAGTTTTAGAGAACTGTTCCTTCTCTTTTTCCCACTTGGATCCCATTTTGGACTACAGAACCCATCTCACAGCCAATGACTAGGGTCCTGCAGACCAGGAAGCCAATCTTTCCAATCTCTGGACACAACTCCAAGATCTAAGTCAACTCACAGCTTGACGGCCTGCTGGATTTGCCTCATCCAAGTGTTGCGGTCGTCACGGGAGGCCGTGTGGACCTCGTACATCTCCGGAGGCGTGTTGCTGATGAGGAACATGCCCTTCTCTTGGTTGGCAATGTCTCGGACAATCAGGTTTTGGATGGAGATGACTGCTGGCTTGTCCTGTGGGAAAGGAATGGAGGAGAACGTCAACATCTGCAGGACTCATTCCATTTGGAAGAAGAATGGTAGAAGTGTTGTATGGGAGACCACCAGCGAATCCAAGGTGCCACAGAAGACATTTCAGAGGAAGGAACTGGAAGAGCTACTTCTGAGGATTCCTGGCCTAAGAAAAGGCCACTCACTCACCAAAGTTGGGAAAGTGTACTTTTGGTCCTTCTCCTGGAGGAAGATGAGAGCATCCGTCATCAAGACCACCAGGACATCTGCAAAAGATGGGTTGGGGGGTTTGGAGGAGATGGAGAAAGGATGTCACACTGACTTTAGGGGCCAATGCTCCACCCACCTTTGAAGCTCAACTCAAAATTGAAGAACCCACTCATCTGTGAAGTCCCACCTACCTTTGATGGTCAACCCACCTTTGAAGCCCCACTCACCTTTGATGCTCAACCCACCTTTGAAGCCCCACTCACCTTTGAAGGTCAACTCACAATTGAAGCCCCACTCGCCTTTGAAGGTCAACTCACAATTGAAGCCCCACTCGCCTTTGAAGGTCAACTCACAATTGAAGCCCCACTCGCCTTTGAAGGTCAACCCACAATTGAAACCCCACTCACCTTTGAAGGTCAACTCACAATTGAAACCCCACTCGCCTTTGAAGGTCAACCCACCTTTGAAACCCCACTCACCTTTGAAGGTCAACTCACTATTGAAACCCCACTCACCTTTGAAGGTCAACTCACAATTGAAACCCCACTCACCTTTGAAGCTCAATCCACATTTGATACCCAACCCCCATGAAGCCCTACTGATCTGTGAAGTCCCACCTACCTTTGAAGCTCCATCCACCTTTGAAGCTCCACCCATCTTTGAAGCTCCATTAACCTGTGAAGTCCCACCTACCTTTGAAGCTCAACTCACAATCGAAACCCCATCCACCTTTGAAGTTCAATCTACATTTGAAGCCCCACCCACCTTTGAAGACCCACCCCCTTTGTACCCCCACCCACCACTGACCTGTGAAGTCCCACCTACCTTTGATGCTCCACCCACCTTTGAAGCCCTACCCATTTGTGAAGCCCCACCCACCATTGAAGTCCCACCTACTTTTGAAGCTCAACCCACCTTTGAAGCCCCACCCAACTTTGTAACCTCACCCACCTTTGAAACTCTACCCACCTCTGAAGCCCCATTCATCTGTGAAGTCCCACATACCTTTGAAGCTCAATCCACATTTGATGCCCCACCCACTTTGAAGCCACACTTACCTTTGACACTCCACCCACCTTTGAAGTCCTACCTACCTTTGAAGCTCCACCTACCTTTGAAGCTCATTCCACATTTGATGTCCCACACATCTTTGAAGTCCAACCCACCTTTGAAGCCCCATTCATCTGTGAAGTCCCACCTACCTTTGAAGCTCAACCCACCTTTGAAGCCCCTCAACCTTTGAAGCTCAACTCACAATTGAAACCCCACCCACCTTTGAAGTTCAATCCACATTTGATACCCCACCCACCTTTGAAGCCCCACCTACCTTTGAAGCTCCACCCACCTGTGAAGCCCATCCATCTTTGATGCTCCAGCCAGCTATGAAGTCCCATCCACTTGTGAAGTTTCACCTACCTTTGATGCTCCACCCACAATTGAAGCCCCACTCACCTTTGAAGCCCCACCCACCTCTAAGTCCCATCTACTTTTGAAGCTCCACCCACTTTTGAAGTCCCACCTACCTTTGAAGCTCCACCCATGTTTGAAGCCCCAGCTACTTTTGAAGCCCCTCAACCTTTGAAGCTCAATCCACATTTGATGTCCCACCCACCTTTAAATGTCCATCCACCTTTGAAGCCCCACCCACTTGTGAAGTCCCACCTACCTCTGATGCTCCATCCACCGTTGAAGCCCCACCTACATTTGATGCCCCACCCACCTTTGAAGCCCCACCCACTTGTGAAGTCCCACCTACCTCTGATGCTCCACCCACCTGTGAAGTCCCACCTACCTCTGATGCTCCATCCACCGTTGAAGCCCCACCTACATTTGATGCTCCACCCACCTTTGAAGCCCCACCCACTTGTGAAGTCCCACCTACCTCTGATGCCCCACCCATCTTTGAAGCCCCACCCAGTTGTGAAGCCCATCCACCTTTGAAGCGGAATCCACATTTGATGCCCCACCCATCTTTGAAGCTCCACCCACCTATGAAGCCCCACCCACTTGTGAAGTCCCACCTACCTTTGAATCTCCACCCACCTATGAAAACCATCCACCTTTGAAGCTCCACCCACCTTTGAAGCCCCACCCACCTTTGAAGCCCCACCCACCTTTGAAGCCCCACCCACCTTTGAAGCTCCACCCACCTCTGAAGCCCCACCCACTTGTGAAGTCCCACCTACCTTTGAATCTCCACCCACCTTTGAAGCCCATCAACCTTTGAATCTCCACCCACCTATGAAGACCATCCACCTTTGCAGCTCCAGCCACCTTTGAAGCCCCACCCACTTGTGAAGTCCCACCTACCTCTGATGCTCCATCCACCGTTGAAGCCCCACCTACATTTGATGCTCCACCCACCTTTGAAGCCCCACCCACTTGTGAAGTCCCACCTACCTCTGATGCCCCACCCATCTTTGAAGCCCCACCCAGTTGTGAAGCCCATCCACCTTTGAAGCGGAATCCACATTTGATGCCCCACCCATCTTTGAAGCTCCACCCACCTATGAAGCCCCACCCACTTGTGAAGTCCCACCTACCTTTGAATCTCCACCCACCTATGAAAACCATCCACCTTTGAAGCTCCACCCACCTTTGAAGCCCCACCCACCTTTGAAGCCCCACCCACCTTTGAAGCCCCACCCACCTTTGAAGCTCCACCCACCTCTGAAGCCCCACCCACTTGTGAAGTCCCACCTACCTTTGAATCTCCACCCACCTTTGAAGCCCATCAACCTTTGAATCTCCACCCACCTATGAAGACCATCCACCTTTGCAGCTCCAGCCACCTTTGAAGCCCCACCCACTTGTGAAGTCCCACCTACTTTTGAAGCCCTTCAATCTTTGAAGCTCCACCCACCTTTGAAGTCCCACCTACCTTTGAAGCCCCACCCACTTGTGAAGCCCCACCTACTTTTGAAGCCCCTCAACCTTTGAAGCTCAATCCACATTTGATGTCCCACCCACCTTTGAAGCCCCACCCACTTGTGAAGTCCCACCCACCTTTGAAGCCCCACCTACCTTTGAAGCTCCACCCACCTCTGAAGCCCCACCCACTTGTGAAGTCCCACCTACCTTTGAATCTCCACCCACCTTTGAAGCCCATCAACCTTTGAATCTCCACCCACCTATGAAGACCATCCACCTTTGAAGTCCCATCCACCTTTGAAGTCCCACCTACCTTTGAATCTCCACCCACCTATGAAGACCATCCACCTTTGAAGCTCCACCCACCTATGAAGACCATCCACCTTTGAAGTCCCACCCACCTTTGAAGTCCCACCTACCTTTGAATCTCCACCCACCTATGAAGCCCATCAACCTTTGAATCTCCACCCACCTATGAAGACCATCCACCTTTGAAGTCCCATCCACCTTTGAAGTCCCACCTACCTTTGAATCTCCACCCACCTATGAAGACCATCCACCTTTGAAGCTCCACCCACCTATGAAGACCATCCACCTTTGAAGTCCCACCCACCTTTGAAGTCCCACCTACTTTTGAATCTCCACCCACCTATGAAGACCATCCACCTTTGAAGTCCCATCCACCTGTGAAGTCCCACCTACTTTTGAATCTCCACCCACCTATGAAGACCATCCACCTTTGAAGTCCCACCTACCTTTGAATCTCCACCCACCTATGAAGACCATCCACCTTTGAAGCCCCACCCACCTTTGAAGTCCCACCCACTTGTGAAGTCCCACCTACCTTTGATGCTCCACCCACCTGTGAAGCCCATCCACCTTTGAAGCTCCACCCACCTTTGAAGCCCCACCCACTTGTGAAGTCCCACCTACCTCTGATGCTCCACCCACCTGTGAAGTCCCACCTACCTTTAAAGCTCCACCCACCTCTGAAGTCCCATCCACCTGTGAAGTCCCACCTACCTTTGAATCTCCACCCACCTTTGAAGTCCCACCCATCTTTGAAGTCCCACCTACCTTTGAAGTCCCATCCACCTTTGAAGTCCCACCTACCTTTGAATCTCCACCCACCTTTGAAGCCCATCAACCTGTGAAGTCCCACCCACCTCTGAAGTCCCACCACAAGCATCCCAGTGTTTCTGACTCTCTCCATTGGTTTGGAGTTCAATCCACATTTCATGTCCCACTACCTGTGAAACTCATCCACGTTTGAAGCTCCACCCACCTCTACGTCCCACCCACCTTTGAAGTCCCACCTACCTTTGAATCTCCACCCACCTTTGAAGCCCATCAACCTTTGAAGCTCCACCCACCTCTAAGTCCCACCCACCTTTGAAGCCCCACCTACTTTTGAAGCCCCTCAACCTTTGAAGCTGAATCCACATTTGATGCCCCACCCATCTTTGAAGCCCCACCCACCTGGGAAGCCCATCCACCTTTGAAGCCCCACCCACCTTTGAAGCCCCTCAACCTTTGAAGCCCCACCCACCTTTGAATCTCCACCCACCTATGAAGACCATCCACCTTTGAAGCTCCACCCACCTGTGAAACTCATCCACGTTTGAAGCTCCACCCACCTCTGAAGCCCCACCCACTTATGAAGTCCCACCTACCTCTGAAACCCCACCCACCTGTGAAGCCCATCCACCTTTGAAGCCCCACCCACCTTTGAAGCCCCTCAACCTTTGAAGCCCCACCCACCTTTGAATCTCCACCCACCTATGAAGACCATCCACCTTTGAAGCTCCACCCACCTGTGAAACTCATCCACGTTTGAAGCTCCACCCACCTCTGAAGCCCCACCCACTTATGAAGTCCCACCTACCTCTGAAGCCCCACCCACCTGTGAAGCCCATCCACCTTTGAAGCCCCACCCACCTTTGAAGCCCCTCAACCTTTGAAGCCCCACCCACCTTTGAATCTCCACCCACCTATGAAGACCATCCACCTTTGAATCTCCACCCATCTGTGAAACTCATCCATGTTCGAAGCTCCACCCACCTCTGAAGTCCGACCCACTTATGAAGTCCCACCTACCTCTGAAGCCCCACCCACCTGTGAAGCTCCACCCACCTGTGAAGCCCAACCACATTTGAAGTTCCACCTACCTTTAAAGCTCCACCCACCTCTGTCCCACTTATCTTTGAAGTCCCACCTACCTTTGAATCTCCACCCACCTATGAAGACCACCCACCTGTGAAGCCCCACCCACCTGTGAAGCCCCACCCACCTGTGAAGTCCCACCTACCTTTGAAGCGCCCGGTGGCCGTCTTCCAGAGCATGCACCCGTCATGGACCAGCTTGCGCCGCAGCATTTCGTCCTTCCCAAAGAAGCCGTGTTCCCAGGGCAGGGAAGCCTTGGCGCGCCCGTCTACCCGCGCATAGATCTCCTGCAGCCGCGTGCTCTTCTCGTAGTCATGGACCTCTTGGTCGATGTCCTTGATGAGGTCCTTCACCAGCGTCAGCGCCGTGCTCAGATCGTGCTGGTCAGCTTCGTTCCCTGGGAAGAAAGGGAGGTAGAGACACCGGAGTCAAACCGAGAGTTTCGTTTACCAACATCTGATCAAACATATCCTCTCTCGCCATTTTCTAGAATACATAGACTATGTCCCATCATCCACAGGTACCTTTGGAGTTCTGCAGGATCCGGTCCACAAGCCCAGGGTATTTGGTGAGGCGTTGTGTGACCAGGAGGATGCATTCCTGCATGCCGTGCCTCCGCAGCACCGATAACCGCGTCAGCCGCTGGGAAGAGCAATGAGGATTTGTTTATTTATTTTTTTCGTATCAAAAGCATGGCATAAATTAGTATAAAACTGATTAAAATAGAAGGTGCGCATTCTCAATTTACTTCCAACATGATTGATTAATAATAATAATAATAATAATAATAATATCTGTGTTTCCTTCATCACAGGCATCCCAGTGTTCCTGACTCTCTCCATTGGTTTGGACTTTGCATGACCCCGCCCACTGCCTCTCCCTTAACCCTTTCCTATTCTTTGCTATTGCACACATTATTATTATTATTATTATTATTATTATTATTATTATTATCATTATTTCTGTTTTTCCTCCCCCACAGGCATCCCAGTGTTCCTGACTCTCTCCACTGGTTTGGAATTTGCATGACCCCGCCCACTGCCTCTCCCTTTACTCTTTCCTATTATTTGCTATGGCACACATTATTATTATTATTATTATTATTATTATTATTATTATTATTTCTGTGTTTCCTCCACCACAGGCATCCCAGTGTTCCTGACTCTCTCCATTGGTTTGGAATTTGCATGACCCCGCCCACTGCCTCTCCCTTCACCCTTTCCTATTCTTTGCTATGGCACACATATTATTATTGCATTACATTTAACAATTAATAATAATAATAATAATAATAATAATAATAATAATAATAATTTCCGTGTTTCCTTCACCACAGGCATCCCAGTGTTCCTGACTCTCTCCACTCGTTTGGAATTTGCATTACCTCGCCCACTGCCTCTCCCTTAACCCTTTCCTATTCTTTGCTATAGCACACATATTATTATTATTCTTACATTACATTTAATGATTAATAATAATAATAATAATAATAATAATAATTTCTGTCTTTCCTTCACCACAGGCATCCCAGTGTTTCTGACCCTCTCCATTAGTTTGGAAATTGCATGACCCCGCCCACTGCCTCTCCCTTAACCCTTTCCTATTCTTTGCTATGGCACACACATTATTATTATTATTATTACATTACATTTAACAATTATTATTATTATTATTATTATTATTAATAATAATAATAATAATAATAAAATAATAATAATAATTTCTGTCTTTCCTTCACCAGAAGCATTCCAGTGTTCCTGATTCTCTCCATTGGTTTGGAAATTGCATGACCCCGCCCACTGCCTCTCCCTTAACCCTTTCCTATTCTTTGCTATGGAACACAGAAATTATAATAATTATTATTGCATTATATTTAACAATTTATAATAATAATAATAATAATAATAATTTCTGTGTTTCCTCCACCACAGGCACCCCAGTGTTCCTGACTCTCTCCATTGTTTTGGACTTTGCATGACCCTGCCCACTGCCTCTCCCTTAACCCTTTCCTATTCTTTGCTATGGCACACTCATTATTTGCTTCTGAAACACTGGGATGCCTGTGGTGAAGGAAGCACAGAAATTATTATTATTATTGTTATTACTAATCATTAAATGTAATAATAATAATAATAATAATAATAATAATACATTACATTTAATGATTAATAATAATAATAATAATAATAATAATAATAATAATAATTTCTGTGTTTCCTTCACCACAGGCATCCCAGTGTTTCTCCATTGGTTTGGAATTTGCACTGCCTTTCCCTTAACCCTTTCCTATTCTTTGCTATGGCACACACATTATTATTATTATTATTATTATTATTATTATTATCACATTACATTACATTTAACAATTATTATTATTATTATTATTATTATTATTATTATTATTATTTCTGTGTTTCCTTCACCACAGGCATCCCAGTGTTCCTGACTCTCTCCATTTGGAATTTGCATTTGGAATTTGCATGACCCCTCCCACTCCCTCTCCCTTAACCCTTTCCTATTCTTTGCTATGGCACACACATTATTATTATTATTATTATTATTATTATTATTATTATTAACATAACACCACATTTTTAACTTTGAGAATACAATTGAGAATTGTATTCCCAATTTGCTTCTGATACGGATCAATAAATACCCGGATAAACTGCTGGAACCGCTTGTCCCGGGCGAGGAGCTCTTTGTAAACTTTGACGGCTTTGGTGTGGCGGCTGCAAAACTCCGAGTAGGCCTTCTTCATTTGCTCGGCATTGGAGCCCGAAAACTGGGGAAAGGAAAGGGTCAAATCGTCAGGTATTGTTTCCTCAGGTCGGGTTGGACTCAGACCTGGAGATGTGGGGAACTCTGGCCATCTGTGATGACGATTACGACGATGGTGGACCCCTTACCTGCTGGACCAGGATGTCTCCCAACCGGTTGATGACGAAGTTCTTGTTGCTGTCCGCGGCGAGCGATTCTTTGCGGCGCTCCAGAAGCTGGACGAGGAACCGGTCGTGGATCTCGTTGAGCTCGTCCAGGCTGGGGAACATGCTCTGCACCACAACCGCGTCCATCTGGAGGTCCTCCAGCATCCCCTTGCGGAAGAGGTTGGCCATGATCTTCAGGGTCTGGACGTGGTGCAGCTCCGTCTGGATCAACTCTGTTGGCAACACAGGTCCATCATGGGAAGAGAAACATTCAAGAGACACTGACGAACCTATCCTCACACGTTACACTGCCCTGGCAGATGAGACACAGAGGAGGACCTCAACTCTGAGACAGAGTTGAATTGAAACATTCAAGAGACACTGACGAACCTATCCTCACACGTTACACTGCCCTGGCAGATGAGACACAGAGGAGGACCTCAACTCTGAGACAGAGTTGAATTGAAACATTCAAGAGACACTGACGAACCTATCCTCACACGTTACACTGCCCTGGCAGATGAGACACAGAGGAGGACCTCAACTCTGAGACAGAGTTGAATCGAAACATTCAAGAGACACTGACGAACCTATCCTCACACGTTACACTGCCCTGGCAGATGAGACACAGAGGAGGACCTCAACTCTGAGACAGAGTTGAATCGAAACATTCAAGAGACACTGACGAACCTATCCTCACACGTTACACTGCCCTGGCAGATGAGACACAGAGGAGGACCTCAACTCTGAGATAGAGTTGAATCGAAACATTCAAGAGACACTGACGAACATATCCTCACACGTTACACTGCCCTGGCAGATGGGACATAGAGGAGGACCTCAACTCTGAGACAGAGTTGAATCATAGAATCATAGAGTTGGAAGAATGATAGAATCATAGAGCAGGAAGCAGGAAAATCACATTCAAAGCACCCCCCAACAGATGGCCATCCAGCTTCTGTTTAATAGGCATGGTTAGGTACCGTCGGAATCTTCGTAATTCGGAATAAAGTCGTAAAAATTACCTTTTGGAAGCCATTTTGAAGTTTTTAAGAAAACCGGAAGTCCCTTTCTCCTTCCGAAGCTTTTTCCGCCATTTTTGTTACGACTCATGAAGTGAGTCGGAAATGATTCAGCTTTTCCCCGCTTGTGGTCCCTGGCATTCGCGCAAGCCAGAGAATCCATTTTTAAACCAGGGAAGGAAGGAATTTCCTAGCCTCAGCTCAAGCCAAAGAAGCCAGTTTCAAAGCCAGAGAAGCCAGTTTTAAACCAGGGAAGGAAGGAATTTCATGGCCTTGACTCAAGCCAGAGAAGCCAGTTTTAAACCAGGGAAGGAAGGAATTTCCTGGCCTCGGCTTAAGCCAGAGAAGCCAATTTTAAACCAGGGAAGGAAGGAATTTCATGGCCTTGACTCAAGACAGAGAAGCCATTTTTAAACCATAGAGGAATTTCCTCTGCTTGCTTTTCCCGGCTTCTGGTCCCTGGTCTTTGCTCAAGCCAGAGAAGCCAGTTTTAAAGCCAGAGAAGCCAGTTTTAAAGCCAGAGAAGCCAGTTTTAAAGCCAGAGAAGCCAGTTTTAAAGCCAGAGAAGCCAGTTTTAAAGCCAGAGAAGCCAGTTTTAAAGCCAGAGAAGCCAGTTTTAAACCAGGGAAGAAGGGAATTTCCTGGCCTCGGATCAAGCCAGAGAAGCCAGATTTAAAGCCAGAGAATAAAGGAATTTCCTCCAATTGTTTTTCCTCGCTTCTGGTCCCTGGCCTCAGCTCAAGCCAGAGAAGCCAGTTTTAAACCAGAGAATAAAGGAATTTCCTCCAATTGCTTTTCCTCGCTTCTGGTCCCTGGCCTTGGCTCAAGCCAGAGAAGCCAGTTTTAAGGCCAGAGAAGCCAGTTTTAAACCAGGGAAGGAAGGAATTTCCTGGCCTCAGCTCAAGCCAGAGAAGCCAGTTTTAAACCAGGGAAGGAAGGAATTTCCTGGCCTTGACTAAAGCCAGAGAAGCCATTTTTAAACCAGAGAGGAATTTCCTCCGCTTGCTTTTTCCGGCTTCTGGTCCCTGGTCTTGGCTCAAGCCAGAAAAGCCAGTTTTAAAGCCAGAGAAGCCGGTTTTAAACCAGAGAGGAATTTCCTGCCCTTGGCTCAAGCCAGAGAAGCCAATTTTAAATCCAGAGAAGAAAGGAATTTCCTCCAATTGCTTTTCCCGGCTTCTGGTCCCTGGTCTTGGCTCAAGCCAGAGAAGCCAGTTTTAAAGCCAGAGAAGCCAGTTTTAAACGAGAGAAGGAAGGAATTTCCTGGCTTCGACTCAAGCCAGAGAAGCCATTTTTAAACCAGAGAGGAATTTCCTCCGCTTGCTTTTCCCGGCTTCTGGTCCCTGGTCTTGGCTCAAGCCAGAGAAGCCAGTTTTAAAGCCAGAGAAGCCGGTTTTAAATGAGAGAAGGAAGGAATTTCCTGGCTTCGACTCAAGCCAGAGAAGCCGGTTTTAAAGCCAGAGAAGCCAGTTTTAAACCAGGGAGGGAAGGAATTTCTTGGCCTCAGCTCAAGCCAGAGAAGCCAGTTTTAAATCAGAGAAGGAAGGAATTTCCTAGCCTTGACTCAAGCCAGAGAAGCCATTTTTAAACCAGAGAGGAATTTCCTCTGCTTGCTTTTCCCGGCTTCTGGTCCCTGGCCTTGGCTCAAGCCAGAGAAGCTAGTTTTGAAACAAGAGAAGCAAGTTTTAAACCAGAAAAGGAAGGCATTTCCTGGCCTCGGCTCAAGCCAGAGAAGCCAGTTTTGAAGCCAGAGAAGGAAGGAATTTCCTGGGCTTGGCTCAAGCCAGAGAAGCCAGTTTTGAAGCCAGAGAAGGAAGGAATTTCCTGGGCTTGGCTCAAGCCAGAGAAGCCAGTTTTGAAGCCAGAGAAGGAAGGAATTTCCTGGGCTTGGCTCAAGCCAGAGAAGCTGGTTTTAAAGCCAGAGAAGCCAGTTTTGAAGCCAGAGAAGGAAGGAATTTCCTGGCCTCAGCTCAAGCCAGAGAAGCCAATTTTAAACCAGGGAAGGAAGGAATTCCCTGGCCTCGGCTCAAGCCAGAGTAGCCAATTTTAAACCAGGGAAGGAATTTCCTGGCCTCGGCTCAAGCCAGAGAAGCCAATTTTAAACCAGGGAAGGAAGGAATTCCCTGGCCTCGGCTCAAGCCAGAGAAGCCAATTTTAAACCAGGGAAGGAAAGAATTTCCTGGCCTCGGCTCAAGCCAGAGAAGCCAGTTTTAAACCAGGGAAGGAAAGAATTTCCTGGCCTCGGCTCAAGCCAGAGAAGCCGGTTTTAAAGCCAGAGAAGGAAGGAATTTCCTGGCCTCGGCTCTATCCAGAGAAGCCAGTTTTAAAGCCAGAGAAGCCAGTTTTAAACCACCGACTCCTTTTTGGATATTTTTGGATGCCCACCGTAAATGACGTCCTGGCGCTTCATCACTTCCTTCTTGTGCTGCTGCAGGAAGTGATTGTCGACGGCCAGACTCCAGGAATCGGCTTCGAAATCCTTCTCGTCCATCTCGAAGTCGCTCATCAGCTGGTTATAGATGACTTCAGCTCCTGGAGGATTCAAAACAGAGAGAAAGATATAGATTTCGGAGACGGTCAGCCCTCGTTTTCCATAGTATGCATCCTCCGTACTGTATGTATGTATGCGTGTCGGTGGTTAGCTCACCTTCATCGATGAGCGACTCGACAGAGAGGGTCCGATTGCGTATATTTAGGGAATCCGTGGATTGGGACAGGATCCTTCGGAGGCCCAGCGGAGCCTCATCGTTGAAGTTCCTACGGAAGAGGAAGGAAAATCATTACTACCCATCACAGACTTTACCAGGCATCCCAGTGTTTCTGTCTCTCCCCACTGGTCTGGAATTTGCATGACCCCGCCCACTGCCTCTCGCTTAATCCTTTCCTATTCCTTGCTATGGCACACATTATTATTATTATTATTATTATTATTATTATTTCTGTGTTTCCTCCACCACAGGCATCCCAGTGTTTCTGACTCTCCCTATTAGTCTGGAATTTGCATGACTCCGCCCACTGCCTCTCCCTTAATCCTTTCCTATTCCTTGCTATGGCACACATTATTATTATTAGTATTATTATTATTATTATTATTATTATTTCTGTGTTTCCTCCAACACAGGCATCCCAGTGTTTCTGGCGCTCTCCATTGGTGTGGAATTTGCATGACCCCACCCATTGCCTCTCCCATAACCCTTTCTTATTCTTTGCTATGGCACACATTATTATTATTATTATTATTATTATTATTATTATTATTAATATTATTTTTATTATTTCTGTGTTTCCTCCACCACAGGCATCCCAGTGTTTCTGACTCTCCCCATTGGTGTGGAAATGGCATGACAGCACCCACTGCCTCTCCCTTAACCCTTTCCTATTCTTTGCTATGGCACACATTATTATTATTATTATTATTATTATTATTATTATTATTATTATTATTTCTGTGTTTCCTCCACCACAGGCATCCCAGTGTTTCTGACTCTCTCCATTGGTGTGGAAATGGCATGACAGTGCCCACTGCCTCTTCCATAACACTCTCCTATTCTTTGCTATGGACACATTATTATTATTATTATTATTATTAATATTATTATTATTTCTGTGTTTCCTCCACCACAGGCATCCCAGTGTTTCCTTGACACCACACATTGGTGTGGAAATGGCATGACCCTGCCCACTGCCTCTCCCTTAACCCTTTCCTATTCTTTGCTATGGCACACATTGTTATTATTATTATTATTATTATTATTATTTTTTCTGTGTTTCCTCCAACACAGGCATCCCAGTGTTTCTGACTCTCCCCATTGGTGTGGAAATGGCATGACCCCGCCCACTGCCTCTCCCATAACTTTTTCCTATTCTTTGCTATGGCACACATTATTATTATTATTATTATTATTATTATTATTATTATTATTTCTGTGTTTCCTCCACCACAGGCATCCCAGTGTTTCTGGCTCTCTCCATTGGTGTGGAAATTGCATGACCCCGCCCACTGCCACTCCCATAATAATAATAATAATAATAATTATTATTATTATTATTATTATTATTACTATTATTATTATTATTATTATTATTATTATTTCTGTGTTTCCTCCACCACAGGCATCCCAGTGTTTCTGACTCTCTCCATTGGTCTGGAATTTGCATGTCCCCGCAAATGCCTCTCCCTTAATCCTTTCTTATTCTTTGCTATGGCACCCATTATTATTATTATTATTATTATTATTATTATTATTTCTGCGTTTCCTCCACCACAGGCATCCCAGTGTTTCTGACTCTCTCCATTGGTGTGGAAATTGCATCACCCTGCCCACTGCCTCTCCCTTAATCCTTTCCTATTCTTTGCTATGGCACACATTATTATTATTAATATTATTATTATTTCCGTGTTTCCTCCACCACAGACATCCCAGTGTTTCTGACTCTCCCCATTGGTGTGGAAATGGCATGACCCCGCCCACTGCCTCTCCCGTAACTTTTTCCTATTCTTTGCTATGGCACACATTATTATTACTATTATTATTATTATTATTATTATTATTATTATTATTATTTCTGCGTTTCCTCCACCACAGGCATCCCAGTGTTTCTGACTCTCTCCATTGGTGTGGAAATTGCATGACCCTGCCCACTGCCTCTCCCTTAACCCTTTCCTATTCTTTGCTATGGCACACATTAATATTATTATTATTATTATTATTATTATTATTATTTCTGTGTTTCCTCCACCACAGGCATCCCAGTGTTTCTGGCGCTCTCCATTGGTGTGGAAATTGTATGACCCCGCCCACTGCCACTCCCACAATAATAATAATAATAATTATTATTATTATTATTATTATTACTATTATTATTATTATTATTATTACTATTTCTGTGTTTCCTCCACCACAGGCATCCCAGTGTTTCTGACTCTCCCCATTGGTCTGGAATTTGCATGACCCCGCCCACTGCCTCTCCCATAACTTTTTCCTATTCTTTGCTATGGCACACATTATTATTATTATTATTATTATTATTATTATTATTATTTCTGTGTTTCCTCCACCACAGGCATCCCAGTGTTTCTATTTTTTGCTATGGCATGCATTATTATTATTATTATTATTATTATTATTATTATTTCACCCCAATTAAGTTTCCTTCCTCGTCATTCAAACTCACCCCGCAATGTTTGTGGTGGAAACGCTTTTGGAGAGGGACAAAGTGGGTCGGCCCCGGCGGGATCCCAGCAGTGTCTGGCGGAAGCTCTCCGAGGGGTAGATGGCCGAATTGGGGCGTTCCCGGTTGGACGCTGGGAATTCCAAAGAGCGAGAGATACTGTCAAGCCACAGAATCGTAGATTTAACCTCAGCAGCCAAAACCAAAGTCACAAAAACGTCTGTTATAGAACTCCAATATGCCGATGATAGTGTAGTCTATGCGCATTCAGAAGAAAACCTGCCATATCTGTTATAAAACTCCCATATGCCAACGATAACATAGCCTGTGCACATTCAGAAGAAGAGCTGCAATATCTGTTATAGAACTCTAATATGCTGATGATAACGTAACCATCTGCACCCAGACATGAACTGGAGCACTCCCAGTTGGACGCTGGGAATTACACAGAGCGAGAGATACTGTCAAGCCATAGAATTATAGATTGCAAGTTATGTAACCTCAGCAGCCAAAACCAAGGTCACAACAACTTCTGTTATAGAACTCCAATATGCTGATGATAACGTAACCATCTGTGCACAAACATGAAGTGAGGTGCTCCCGGTTGGACGCTGAGAATTCCAAAAAGAGCGAGAGATACTGTCAAGTCATAGAATCATAGACTGCAAGATATTTAACCTCAGCAGCCAAAACCAAGGTCACAAAAACGTCTGTTATAGAACTCCAATATGCTGATGATAACGTAGTCTGTGCGCATTCAGAAGAAGACCTTCAATGCCTGTTATAGAACTCCAATATGCAGACGATAACATAGTCTGTGCACATTCAGAAGACCTTCAATGCCTGTTAAAGAACTCTAATATGCCAACGATAACATAGTCTGTGCACATTCAGAAGAAGACCTACAATATCTGTTATAGAACTCCAACATGCCGATGATAATGTAACCATCTGCGCCCAGACATGAATTGGGGCACTCCCAGTTAGACGCTGAGAATTCCAAAGAGCAAGAGATACTGTCAAGCCATAGAATCATAGATTGCAAGATATTTAACCTCAGCAGCCAAAACCAAGGTCACAACAATGTCTGTTTTAGAACTCCAATATGCCAATGATAATGTAGTCTGTGCGCATTCAGAAGACCTTCAATGCCTGTTAAAGAACTCTAATATGCCAACGATAACGTAGTCTGTGCGCATTCAGAAGAAACCCTACAATATCTGTTACAGATCTCCAATATGCCAACGATAACATAGTCTGTGAACATTCAGAAGAAGACCTACTATATCTGTTATAGAATTCCAACATGCCGATGATAACGTAACCATCTGTGCCCAGACATGAAGTGAGGTGCTCTCGGTTGGACGCTGAGAATTCCAAACAGCGAGAGATACTATCAAGCCATAGAATCATAGACTGCAAGCTATTTAACCTCAGCAGCCAAAACCAAGATCACAACAACGTCTGTTTTAGGACTCCAATATGCCTATTATAACGTAGTCTGTGTGCATTCACAAGACCTAAAATTTCTGTTATAGAACTCCAATATGCAGATGAAAACGTCGTCTGTGCACATGCAGAAGAAAACCCACAATATCTGTTACAGACTATTGTAGGCATTGTAGTTCTTCTGAATGCGCACAGACTACGTTATCATCGGCATATTGCAGATAGACAGATGATAACGTAGTCTGTGCGCATTCAGAAGAAGACCTACAATGCCTGCTATAGAACTTTAATATGCTGATTATAACATAGCCTGTGTGCATTCAGAAGACTTACAATGTCTGTTATAGAACTCCAATATGCCGATGATAACATAGTCTGTGCGCATTCAGAAGAAGACCTACAATGCCTGTTATAGAACTCCAATATGCCGACAATAACGTAGTCTGTGCGCATTCAGAAAACCTACAATATCTGTTATAGAACTCCAATATGCCAACGATAACATAACCTGTGTGCACTCAGAAGAAGACCTACAATGCCTGTTATAGAACTCCAATATACCAATTATAACGTAGTCTGTGCACATTCGGAAGAAGATCTACAATGTTTGTTATAGAACTCCAATATGCAGATGATAACATAGTCTGTGCGCATTCAGAAGATCTACAATATCTGTTATAGAACTCCAATATGCTGATGATAACGTAGTCTGCACATTCAGAAGAAGACCTACAATGCCAACGATATGCCAACGATAGCATCGATTGTGCGCATTCAGAAGACCTCCAATGCCTGTTATAGAACTTCAATATGCCGATGATAACATAGTCTGTGCACATTCAGAAGAAGACCTACAATGCCTGTTATAGAACCCCAATATGCCGATGATAACGTAGTCTGTGCACATTCGGAAGACCTACAATGCCTGTTATAGAACTCCAATATGCAGATGATAACATAGTCTGTGCACATGCAGAAGAAAACCCACAATATCTGTTACAGAACTCCAATATGCCAATGATAAGTTAGTCTGTGCGCATTCAGAAAAATACCTACAATGCAAGGCATTGTAGGTCTTCGTTTGAATGCACACAGACTGCGTTATTATCAGCATATTGCAGATAGGCAGATGACAATGTAGTCTGTGCACATTCAGAAGAAGACCTACAATGTCTGTTATAGAACTCCAATATGCAGATGATAACGTAGTCTGTGCACATTCAGAAGAAGACCTACAATGCCAACGATAGCATAGACTGTGCGCATTCAGAAGACCTCCAATGCTTGTTATATAGAACTCCAATATGCAGATGATAACGTAGTCTGTGCGCATTCGGAAGAAGATCTACAATGTCTGTTATAGAACTCTAATATGCCGATGATAACATAGTCTGTGTGCATTCAGAAAACCTACAATATCTGTTAGAGAACTCCAATATGCGGACGATAACGTACTATGTGCGCATTCGGAAGAAGATCTACAATGTCTGTTATAGAACTCCAATATGTCAACGATAACATAGTCTGTGCGCATTCAAAAGAAGACCTACAATGCCTGTTATAGAACTCAAATATACTGACGATAATGTAGTCTGTGCGCATTCAGTAGACCTACAATGCCTGTTATAGAACTCCAATATGCCGACAATAACATAGTCTGTGCGCATTCAGAAGGAAACCTACAATGCCTGTTATAGAACTCCAATATGCCAATGATAACATAGTCTGTGCGCATTCAAAACACCTACAATGCCTATTATAGAACTCTAATATGCCGACAATAACATAGTCTGTGCGCATTCAGAAGGAAACCTACAATGCCTGTTATAGAACTCCAATATGCTGACAATAGACCTACAATGCCTGTTATAGAACTCCAATATGCCAACGATAACATAACCTGTGCGCACTCAGAAGAAGACCTACAATGCCTGTTATAGAACCCCAATATGCTGACGATAAAATAGTCTGTGCACATTCAGAAGAAGACCTACAATGCCTGTTTTAGAACTTCAATATGCCGATGATAACATAGTCTGTGTGCATTCAGAAAACCTACAATATCTGTTAGAGAACTCCAATATGCGGACGATAACGTAGTCTGTGCGCATTCGGAAGAAGATCTACAATGTCTGTTATAGAACTCCAATATGTCAACGATAACATAGTCTGTGCGCATTCAAAAGAAGACCTACAATGCCTGTTATAGAACTCAAATATACTGACGATAATGTAGTCTGTGCGCATTCAGTAGACCTACAATGCCTGTTATAGAACTCCAATATGCCGACAATAACATAGTCTGTGCGCATTCAGAAGGAAACCTACAATGCCTGTTATAGAACTCCAATATGCCAATGATAACATAGTCTGTGCGCATTCAAAACACCTACAATGCCTATTATAGAACTCTAATATGCCGACAATAACATAGTCTGTGCGCATTCAGAAGGAAACCTACAATGCCTGTTATAGAACTCCAATATGCAGACAATAACGTAGCCTGTGCGCATTCAGAAGAAGACCTACAATGCCTGTTATAGAACTCCAATATGCAGACAATAACATAGTCTGTGCGTATTCAGAAGAAGACCCACAATTATCTGTTATAGAACTCCAATATGCTGACAATAACATAGTCTGTGTGCATCCAGAAGAAGACCTACAGTGTCTGTTATAGAACTCCAATATGCCGATGATAACGTAACCATTTGCGCAACTCACGTTTGCTCCGCAAGGAGACCGTCTGAAGGGCGGAATTGTTCTTGAGGAAGGCGGCCTTCTGCTGCTGCGGAGGGAAGAAGAGAATCATCTCACAAATAATAATAATAATAATAATAATAATAATAATAATAATAATTTGCAATACTGTATTTATAAATATAATAAATAAAAATATAATAAAATAAAGAATAATATTTGCAGTACTTTAGAGATATAATAAACAATAATAATTTGCAATAATGTATTTATAGATATCATAAGTATAAATACAATAGGTAAATATAAATATAATATAATAAATAATAATAATAATTGCATAAAAATAATTAATAGTAATAATAATTTGCAATAATGTATTTATAGATATCATAGGTCTAAATACAATAGGTAAATATAAGTATAATATAAATAATAATAATAATAATTGCATAATTATGCATAACCCAAGTGCATAATTGCATAATATTATAATAATAATAATTTCATGAAAATAATTAACAATAATAATAATTTGCAATAATGTATTTATAGATATAATAAATAAAAATACAATAAAATAAACAATAATATTTGCAATAATTTATAGATATAATAAATAATAATAATTTGCAATACCATCGAGTTGGGAGGGACCCCAAAGGTCATCCAGTCCAACCCCAGGTTTGTCAGGTAGGAAGGCACAATCGAAGCCCTCCTGGCAGATGGCCACCCAGAAACTCACCTTCTGCTTGACTTTGGTGCAGTTGGGGAGGGTGTCTTTGCAGCGGTTGTGAATGGTGACATTGCAAGCTGGAAAAAAAGCAAGAAGAGAGAGGAAGCGATGCCCAAGTGTCATTAAATGCCGGAGGAAAGCTGGGCACCGTTTCAACCGGGCATCGCCGCCAAAAACCGGGTCAGGCGAGGATTCAACAAGGCCGGGCTTGAAATGTGCAACGCCGTGGGAAAGAAGGGTATAGTGCTGATTTCTATGGCTTTTGGGATGAGCCACAATTTTTGGGTAAACAGGAAAATATATGATTTTATGCGTTTCCTCCACCACGACATCCCAGTGTTCCTTACTCTCTCCATTGGTGTGCAATTTGCCCTGCCAATGTCCTCCACCAACACCACACTACCACCACCCACGTTCAGGGACAATTTCATCCTAGATTTCATGTGTTTTCTCAACCACAGACATCCCAGTGTTCCTTACTCTCTCCATCAGCTCAGGAACCAAGACCCATAAAAGCTCACTGCCTTAAAAATATTCCACATCTATACGCATAATAAACATGAAAATATATGATTTTATGTGTTTCCTCCACCACAGACATCCCAGTGTTCCTTACTCTCTCCATTGGTGTGGAATTTTGCCCTGCCAATGTCCTCCACCAACACCACACTGCCCGCCCTGCAAATGTCCTCCAGCAACACCACATTGCCCATCAACCAAGTTCAGAGGCAACTTCATCCTAGATTTCATCTGTTTCCTCCATCACAGACATCCCAGTGTTCCTTACTCTCTCCATTGGTGTGGAATTTGCCCTGCCAATGTCCTCCAGCAACACCACACTGCCCACCACCCAAGCGACGGCTTCCATTTGTGGACAATTTCATCCTAGATTTCATGTCTTGCCTCCACCGCAGACATCCCAGTGTTCCTTGCTCTCTCCATTGGTGTGGAATTTGCCCTGCCAATGTCCTCCACAACCCAAGTGAAGGCTTTCATTCGGGGACAATGCCCTCCACCAACACCACACTGCCCACCACTCAAGTGACAGCTTCCATTTGAGGACAATTTCATCCTAGATTTCATGTGTTTCCTCCACCACAGACATCCCACTGTTCCTTACTCTCTCCATTGGTGTGCAATTTGCCTTGCCAATGTCCTCCACCAACACCACACTGCCCACCACCCAAGTTCAGGGACAATTTCATCCTAGATTTCATGTGTTTCCTCCACCACAGACACCCCAGTGTTCCTTACTCTCTCCATTGGTGTGGAATTTTGCCCTGTCAGTGTCCTCCATCAACACTACACTGCCCACCACCCATTTGGGGACAATTTCATCCTAGATTTCATGTCTTGCCTCCACCGCAGACATCCCAGTGTTCCTTACTCTCTCCATTAGTGTGGAATTTGCCCTGCCAATGTCCTCCACCAACACCAAACTGCCCACCATCCAAGAGAAGGCTTCCATTTGGAGACAATTTTATCCTAGATTGCATGTGTTTCCTCCATCACAGATACCCCAGCGTTCCTTACTCTCTCCATTGGTGTTGAATTTGCCCTGCCAATGTCCTCCACCAACACCACACTTCCCACTACCCAAGTGACGGCTTTCATTCCGGGACATTTTCATCCTAGATTTTATATGTTTCCACCATCACAGACATCCCAGTGTTCCTTACTCTCTCCATTGATGTGGAATTTGCCCTGCCAATGTCCTCCACCAACACCACGCTGCCCACCACCCAAGTACAGACTTCCATTTGGGGACAATTTTATCCTAGATTTCATGTGTTTCCTCCATCACAGACATCCCAGTGTTCCTTACTCTCTCCATTGGTGTGGAATTTGCCCTGCCAATGTCCTCCACCAACACCACAAACCCCACTACCCAAGTGGCAGCTTTCATTTGGGGACAATTTCATCCTAGATTTCATGTGTTGCCTCCACCACAGACACCCCAGTGTTCCTTACTCTCTCCATTGGTGTGGAATTTGCCATGCCAATGTCCTCCACAACCCAAGTTCGGGGACAATTTCATCATTCGGGGACAATTTCATCCTAGATTTCATGTTATTATTATTATTATTATTATTATTATTATTATTTATGTGCTTCCTCCACCACAGACACCCCAGTGTTCCTTACTCTCTCCATTGGTGTGGAATTTGACCTGCCAACATCCTCCACCAACACCAAACTGCCCACCATCCAAGAGAAGGCTTTCATTCAGGGACAATTTCATCCTAGATTCCATGTGTTTCCTACACCACAGACATCCCAGTGTTCCTTACTCTCTCCATTGGTGTGGAATTTGCTCTGCCAACATCCTCCACCAACACCAAACTGCCCACCATCCAAGCGACGGCTTCCATTTGTGGACAATTTCATCCTAGATTTCATGTGTTGCCTCCACCACAGACACCCCAGTGTTCCTTACTCTCTCCATTGGTGTGGAATTTGACCTGCCAACATCCTCCACCAACACCAAACTGCCCACCATCCAAGAGAAGGCTTCCATTTGTGGACAATTTGCCCACCATCCAAGAGAAGGCTTCCATTTGTGGACAATTTCATCCTAGATTTCATGTGTTGCCTCCACCACAGACACCCCAGTGTTCCTTACTCTCTCCATTGGTGTGGAATTTGCTCTCCCAATGTCCTCCATCAACACCACACTGCCCACCACCCAAGCGACGGCTTCCATTTGTGGACAATTTCATCCTAGATTTCATGTGTTGCCTCCACCACAGACACCCCAGTGTTCCTTACTCTCTCCATTGGTGTGGAATTTGCCCTGCCAATGTCCTCCGCCAACACCACACTGCCCACCACCCATTTGGGGACAATTTCATCCTAGATTTTATGTTATTATTATTATTATTTATGTGCTTCCTCCACCACAGACACCCCAGTGTTCCTTACTCTCTCCATTAGTGTGGAATTTGTCCTGCCAATGTTCTCTACCAACACCACACTGCCCACCACCCTAGTGAATGCTTTCATTCGGGGACAATTTCATCCTAGATTTCCTTCCTTTCTGGGAGTTGTAGTTCACCCACAACCAGGGAAACAGTTCAGGATGTATGTCCAATGCTGTGAATCGGTCACGCAGGATTGCTTCCAGAAGAGATCCCACTCCCTGCAAATTCCAAGTCCACCCACCGCGGAAAGGGAGAAAAACACCAACTGGACGCTTGTTCCCAGGACCATCTGTTCGGACCAAAGCCGGTGCCAAAAAACGCTGTCTCCCAAAGCAAGAGGGAACACAACACTTCCTTGTGTTACTAACGTTAGAAAGGAATATAGAATATATAGAAAGGCCATAGGTGGCCCCTGGACCCACTTTTAATTAAGAAATAATTAATAGTAATAATAGTTTGCAATAATGTATTTATAAATATCATGCCTATAAATACAATAAGTAAATATAAGATCATAAATAATAATTATAGCATAAAAATAATTAATAGTTATAAAAATTTGCAATAATTGTATTTATAAATATCATAAATAAAAATAGAATAAAATAAATAATAACATTTGCAATAAGTTATAGTTATTATAAATATAATAAATAATGATAATAATTTGCAATAATGTATAAATATAATAAATAAAAATAGAATAAAATAAATAAAACTACATCCAAGATGTCGAACTTCTAGCGATTGAGGTGATGGAAGAGATTGGTAGCTGCACTGAGGAGGGTTGGACTAAATGCCCTCTAGGAGTCCCTTTGCAATGATATTGTAGTTAGGCCTACATAGGAGGCCAGTAGTGACCACTGTCTCAATGTTCTTTCTCGTGAAGCTTAAGCTGGTCAATAGCTTCTGTTGTCAATGGGACTGCTGCTAAGGATGCCTGTTTTTGGATTGCTTAAGTAAAGAAGTAGTCCTGGAATGCCTGGCTGCTCTAAATGAATTCAAGTCTCCAAGGCCAGATGAACTACATCCAAGATGTCGAACTTCTAGCGATTGAGCCTGAATGCTGGTCAAAAGCTTCTGTTGTCAATGGGACTGCTGGTATAAGAAAACTGTTGAATGCAGGAGCTAAGAATGCCTGTTTTTGGATTGTTTAGGCGTAGGATTTCCAGACAAGGTCCACGCCTATGTTCACTACAGAAAAAAAGTCAACAGCAAGCTAGACTATTAATGGTCAGGTGCTTTCTCCGACCTGGGCTGGCTCCGAACTCATGACTTTTGGGTCAGTAGTGGGCATATCGCATATTTGTGTGTCTGTCTTCCACTCTGGATCCACAATTGGAAAATTCTGAGCCTAGGATGGCAAAGCCTGGGATCAGATCTGTCGCCATCTGCCATTCCGGACAAGACGGACTTAATTTATTTCCCCCTCTTAAGATTGATCAAGACCTTAACTTTTCCTAACCTTCTTAGGAGGGAATTATTTCCCGGCCAGGGTCTCGGGGCCAAACGCACCGCCTTTCCGAGAACTTAAATGCCGGAAAGCAAAAGCAGGGATGTCGTTCCAACGAATTTCCAATTGATTCTTTGCAAATTAATTGTGGCAAACATAACTTCACTCAATGAAAGATCACACTATAATAAATGCACTCACAACACTTCTTGAGGTATATTTTCTACAATATTTTTTTTTTACTAGCTCCTGGTTTGGTGTGAAGCCAGGAAATACGGCCATGACATAGACCTTTCCGGTGTATATTTGAAATCTGGGACATGAAGTAAACTGTCAGTTGGAACTTTGTTGCATTCATTACTGCATGCTTTTCAATTAAATCTTTCCAACTTTGATTGTGAGGTAATTATTTCATCAGAAAGCTACATCAAGAAGAATACACAGAAATGGGACCAATGCAGGGGAGGCGTGAGGAAAGTAAACTGTCAGTAGGAACTTTGTTGCATTCACTACTGCATGCTTTTGAATTAAATCTTTCCAACTTTGATTGTGAGGTAATTATTTCATCAGGAAGAATACACGTAAATGGGAGCAATGCAGGGGAGGGGCCAGGGTGAGGCGTGAGGGAAGTAAACTGTCAGTTGGAACTTTATTGCATTCACTACTGCATGCTTTTGAATTAAATCATCCAACTTTGTTTGTTAGGTAAATATTTCATCAGAAAGCTACATCAGGAAGAATGCACAGAAATGGGACCAATGCAGGGGAGGGGCCAGGGTGAGGCGTGAGGAAAGTAAACTGTCAGTTGGAACTTTGTTGTATTTACTACTGCATGCTTTTCAATTAAATATTTCCAACTTTGATTGTGAGGTAATTATTTCATCAGAAAGCTACATCAGGAAGAATGCACAGAAATAGGACCAATGCATGGGAGGGGCCAGGGTGAGGCGTGAGGAAAGTAAACTGTCAGTTGGAACTTTGTTGCATTTGCTACTGCATGCTTTTGAATTAAATCTTTCCAACTTTGATTATGAGGTAATTATTTCATCAGGAAGAATGCATGGAAATGGGACCAATGCAGGGGAGGGGGCAGGGTGAGGCCCTGCCCCCTCCCCTGCAGTTGGAACTTTGTTGCGTTCGCTACTGCATGCTTTTGAATTCAATCTTTCCAAATTTGATTGTGAGGTAATTATTTCATCAGAAAGCTACATCAGGAAGAATGCACGGAAATGGGACCAATGCAGGGGAGGGACCAGGGTGAGGTGTGAGGGAAGTAAACTGTCAGTTGGAACTTTGTTGCGTTCGCTACTGCATGCTTTTGAATTCAATCTTTCCAAATTTGATTGTGAGGTAATTATTTCATCAGAAAGCTACATCAGGAAGAATGCATGGAAATGGGACCAATGCAGGGGAGGGGCCAGGGTGAGGCGTAAGGAAAGTAAACTGTCAGTTGGAACTTTCTTGCATTCACTACTGCATGCTTTTCAATTAAATCTTTCCAACTTTGATTGTGAGGTAATTATTTCATCAGGAAGAATACACAGAAATGGGACCAATGCAGGGGAGGGGCCAGGGTGAGGCGTGAGGGAAGTAAACTGTCAGTTGGAACTTTGTTGCATTCGCTACTGCATGCTTTTGAATTAAATCTTTCCAACTTTGATTGTGAGGTAACTTTTTAAATCAGAAAGCTACATCAGGAAGAATGCACGGAAATGGGACCAATGCAGGGGAGGGACCAGGGTGAGGTGTGAGGGAAGTAAACTGTCAGTTGGAACTTTGTTGCATTTGCTACTGCATGTTTTTGAATTAAATCTTTACAACTTTGTCTGTGAGGTAATTATTTCACCAGAAAGCTACAGATCTGGATATTCTGTACCCTAAAAGTTAAACATTGCTTATAATAAGGAAAACCAACCAATCACATAAGAGATTTACAATTCTTCTGCCTCTGAGCATGTGCAGAAAGCCTGTCACCTGAATTTCCCTAAGGGAGAATGCACAAGCAGGCGTTTTTTCCAAGCTCCTCATGCATCAGTTCCTCCCGCCACCCACCCGACTCTAAATTTAGGATTTCCAAGACGGGTTACTCACTGGGACAAATCAAGGCCTCCTTGGCGGTGATGCTTTTATTGCAGGCGAAGCACATGGTCATGCCGGAGACGGTGATGGAGGTGAAGAGGTGCCCGTTGGTATAGCGGGCATCTTTATCCTTGCCCTCCTTCATCCTGTCTTTTTCTTTGTTCTGCAGGGAAAACATGAGAAACATCAGAATGTGCAAAACGGAGCGGTACCTATTGATCCACTCACATTTGCATGTTTTCAAACTGCTAGGTTGGCAGGAGCTGGGGCTAACAGCGGGAACTCATGCCGCCGCACTCCGGATTTGAACTTGTGACTTTTCGGTCAGTAAGTTCAGCAGCTCAGCAGTTTAAACCACTGCACCACCGGGGGCTCCAGATAGATAGATGAATGGATAGATAGAGGTAGAAGGATGGATGGATGGAGGTAGATATCATGATAGCAAGAAAGAAAGAAAGAAAGAAAGAAAGAAAGAAAGAGGTAGATAGAAGGATGACAGACAGACAGAAAGAAAGAGAGAAAGGAAGGTGGCTAGAAGGATGATACATAGATGGATGGATGGATGGATAGATAGATAGATAGATAGATAGATAGAAGTAGATAGAAGGATGGCAGACAGAGGGAAAGGAAGGAAGGAAGGAAGGAAGGAAGGAAGGAAGGAAGGAAGGAAGGAAGGAAGGAAGGAAGGAAGGTGGCTAGAAGGATGATACATGGATGGATAGATAGAGGTGGTTAGATGGATGATGGATGGATGGATGGATAGATATGTAGATAGATAGATAGATAGATAGATAGATAGATAGATAGACAGATAGATAGATACGAAGATAGTTAGAAAGATAGATAGATAGACAGATAGACAGATAGATAGATAGATAGATAGATAGATAGATAGATAGAGGTAGATAGAAGGATGACAGACAGATTGATGGAAAGAAAGAAAGAAGGAAGGAAGGAAGGAAGGAAGGAAGGAAGGAAGGAAGGAAGGAAGGAAGGAAGGAAAGAAAGGTGGCTAGAAGGATGATACATGGATGGATAGATAGATAGATAGATAGATAGATAGATAGAAGTGGCTAGATGAATGATAGATGGATGGATACATAGACAGATACAGAGATACAGAGAGAGAGAGAGAGAGAGAGAGAGAGAGGTGCCTAGATGGATGATGGATGGGAGGATAGATACATAGATATATAGATAGATAGATAGATAGATAGATAGATAGATAGATAGATAGATACTTAGATAGATAGATAGATAGATAGATAGATAGATAAGTATATAGATAAATACATATATAGATACATATTTAGATAGATAGACAGACAGACAGACAGACAGACAGATAGAGGTGGATGGATGGATAGAGAGATAGAGACCCCTAGATGGATGATGGATGGGTGGATAGATAGATAGTTATATAGATAGATAGGTAGATAGATAGATAGATAGATAAGTATATAGATAAATACATATATAGATACATATATATAGATACATACTTAGATAGATAGATAGATAGACAGACAGACAGACAGATAGAGGTGGATGGATGGATAGAGAGATAGAGACCCCTAGATGGATGATGGATGGGTGGATGGATAGATAGATAGTTATATAGATAGATAGGTATATAGATACATAGATAGATAGATATATAGATAGATAGATAGATAAGTATATAGATAAATACATATATAGATACATACATAGATAGATAGATAGATAGATAGATAGATAGACAGACAGACAGACAGACAGATAGAGGTGGATGGATGGATAGAGAGATAGAGACCCCTAGATGGATGATGGATGGGTGGATAGATAGATAGATAGATAGAGGTGGCTAGATGAATGATGGATGGAGAGAGATAGAGAGAGGTGTCTAGATGGATGATGGGTGGGTGGGTGGATAGATAGATAGATAGATAGATGATAGATAGATATATAGACATATAGGTATATAGATAGATAGATAGATAGATAGATAGACAGAGAAAGAGAGATACACAGATACACAGATAGATAGATAGATACATAGATAGATAGATAGATAGATAGATAGATAGATAGATAGACAGATAGGTATATAGATAGATAGGTAGATAGATAGATAGATAGAGAGACAGATAGAGAGAGAGAGAGAGATACACAGATACACAGATAGATAGATAGATAGATAGATACTTAGATAGATAAATAGGTAGGTAGGTAGATAGATAGATAGATAGATAGATAGATAGACAGACACTTAGATAGATAGTACTTAGATAGATAGATAGATAGATAGATAGACACTTAGATAGATACTTAGATACTTAGATAGATAGATAGATAGATAGTTACATAGTTAGATAGATACATAGTTAGTTAGATACATACTTAGATAGATACATACTTAGATACATAGATACATTACATAGATAGATACATAGATAGATAGAGGTGGCTAGGCGGATGGATGGATGGATGGATAGAGGTGACTAGAAGCAGGATAGAGAGGGGAGCGAGGGATGGATAGAGGGGGCGAGGAGGACGACAGATAGATAGATAGATAGATAGATAGATAGATAGATAGATAGACAGGTAGACAGGTAGAGAAATAGAGTGATTTGCTGTTTTTCGGTGCCTTCAAGTCCACTCTGACTTATGGCCACCTTATTATGTTCCGTTCTTACGACTCAAATGTACTCAGAGAGGGATGTGCCTTTGTCATCCCCTGAGGCTGAGAGAGTAGAACATGCCCAAGAGAACGACCGAGCAGAGATTTGAACCCAGGTCTCCTGCAGCCAAGGCGGAACCCCCTTGCGACCTTTCATCCCCGTGGAGTTCAGGCGCATCTCGCCCGGCGTCTGTCTCCAAAGCCCAGGGCAATCTTCTCTCCCATGACCAACCATGTGCTTCCTTCCCAAAAGCGGTCTGACACCAGGCGCATGCTCTCACCACTTCTCTTTGGTGGTGATTCCGAGTGACTCGAGCCGATTCCGAGCGACTCGAGCGAGTGAGCCAAGCAATGATGCAAAAAAAAATCCTTTATCCCAGGTAAGGGCAAACTTTGGCCCTCCGGGTGTTTTGGACTACAACTCCCACAATTCCTAACAGCCTAACACAATTCCTATCTATGTATCTATATATGTAATGTATCTATGTATCTAAGTATGTATATGTATGTATCTAAGTATGTATCTAAGTATGTATCTATCTAACTAACTATGTAACTATGTATCTAAGTATCTATCTAAGTATCTATCTATCTATCTATCTAAGCATCTATCTATCTATCTATTTATCTATCTATCTAAGTATCTATCTATCTATCTATCTATCTATATCTATCTAAGTGTCTGTCTGTCTGTCTGTCTGTCTATCTATCTATCTATCTATGTATCTATCTATCTATCTATCTATCTATCTAAGTGTCTGTCTATCTATCTATCTATCTATCTATCTATCTATCTAAGTATCTATCTATCTATCTAAGCATCTATCTATCTATCTAAGTATCTATCTAAGTGTCTGTCTGTCTGTCTATCTATCTATCTATCTATCTAAGTATCTATCTATCTATCTATCTATCTAAGTATCTATCTATCTATCTATCTATCTATCTATCTAAGCATCTATCTATCTATCTATTTATCTATCTATCTATCTAAGTATCTATCTATCTATCTATCTATCTAAGCATCTATCTATCTTAGATAGATATCTATCTATCTATTTATCTATCTATCTAAGTATCTAAGTATCTAAGTATCTATCTATCTATATCTATCTATCTATCTATCTATCTATCTAAGTATCTATCTATCTATCTAAGTATCTATCTATCTATCTATCTATCTATTTATCTAAGTATCTAAGTATCTATCTATATCTATCTGTCTATCTATCTATCTGTCTATCTAAGTGTCTATCTATCTATCTATCTATCTATCTATCTATCTAAGTGTCTGTCTATCTATCTATCTATCTATCTATCTATCTATCTATCTATCTATCTAAGTATCTATCTATCTAAGTATCTATCTACAATTGTGGGAGTTGTAGTCCAAAACACCTGGAGGGCCAAAGTTTGCCCATGCCCTGCTTTATCCCGTTCCGAATCCTCACCCACCTTGACTGGAGTCGCCCTGCGGACCGGTGGCCGCCCACCGTTCCAGTTCATCCCAGTCCCAGAAGGGTCCCTACTGGTCCTTGGGACTCCGAGCCGGAGCTGGCGCTCGTAAACGGTGGGGTAACTCATCCCGGACGAAGCCCCAAGTCCGAAAAGTCCCAACCGCAGGACGGAGGAAAGTGTATTCCAACTGAGAGGAAGCTCAGATGGAAGCTGACGTGGAGAGGAGAGGAGGTGGATGTGGAGGAGGGAGCGACGAGAGGGGGGAAGGAAAAGAAGACACGCGAGCGAGCGAACGAGCTAACGGAGCATCTTTTCTTGTACCTCTCTCTGCTTCCAATAACCATGACAACCGCGGATCTGAATCCCTCCACCGCCACCCACATTCAACGGAGTGTTATCCTTGGTACTAAACAGCTTGCAAAGAAAAGGAAGGAGTGGGGGGGGGGGTCTTCTTTTCTCAATTTGGATTTCAAGGAAGGGGTCTGAGTACGGTACGAGTCGGAATGCTCAATCACTAGAAGCAGAGGTGACGGAAAAGATTGGTAGCTGCACTGAGGAGAGTTGGACTAGATGACCTCTAGGAGTCCCTTCACAGAGATATTGCAGTTAGGCCTACATAGGAAGCCAGTAGTGACCACTGTCTCAATCTTCTTTCTTGTGAAGCTTAAGCTGGTCAAAAGCTTCTGTTGTCAATGGGACTACTGCTAAGGATGTCTGTTTTTGGATTGCTTAAGTAAAGTAGTAGTCCAGGAATACCTGGCTGCTCTAAATGAATTCAAGTCTCCAAGGCCTGATGAACTGCATCCAAGATGTCGAACTTCTAGAGATTGAGCCTGAATGCTCAGTCGCTAGAAGCAGAGGTAATGGAAGAGATAAGTAGCTGCACTGAGGGGAGTTGGACTAGATGACCTCTAGGAGTCCCTTCACAGAGATATTGCAGTTAGGCCTACATAGGAAGCCAGTAGTGACCACTGTCTCAATCTTCTTTCTTGTGAAGCTTAAGCTGGTCAAAAGCTTCTGTTGTCAATGGGACTGATGCTAAGGATGCCTGTTTATGGAATGCTTAAGTAAAGAAGTAGTCCAAGAATACCTGGCTGCTCTAAATGAATTCAAGTCTCCAAGGCCGGGTGAACTACATCCAAGATGTTGAACTTCTAGCGATTGAGGTGATGAAAGAGATTGGTTGTTGCATTGAGGAGGGTTGGAGTAAATGCCCTCTAGGAGTCCCTTCACAATGATATTGTAGTTAGGCCTACATAGGAGTGACCACTGTCTCAATCTTCTTTCTTGTGACGCTTAAGCTGGTCAAAAGCTTATGTTGTCAATGGGACCTGCTAAGGATGCCTGTTTTTGGATTGCTCTAAATGAATTTGAGTCTCCAAGGCCAGGTGAACTACGTCGAAGATGTCAAACTTCTAGCAATTGAACTTGAATGCTCAATCGCTAGAAGCAGAGGTGATGGAAAAGATTGGTAGCTGCATTGTGACCATTGTCTCAATCTTCTTTCTCGTAAAGCTTAAGCTGGTCAAAAGCTTCTGCTGTCAATGGGACTGCTGCTAAGGATGCCTGTTTTTGGATTGCTAAAGTAAAGAAGTAGTCCAGGAATACCTGGCTGCTCTAAATGAATTCAAGTCTCCAAGGCCAGGTGAACTGCATCCAAGATGTCGAACTTCTAGCGATTGAGGTGATGGAAGAGATTGGTAGCTGCGTTGAGGAGGGTTGGACTAAATGCCCTCTAGGAGTCCCTTCACAATGATATTGTAGTTAGGCCTACATAGGAGTGACCACTGTCTCAATCTTCTTTCTTGTGAAGCTTAAGCTGGTCAAAAGCTTCTGTTGTCAATGGGACTGGTGCTAAGGATGCCTGTTTTTGAATTGCTTAAGTAAAGAAGTAGTCTAGGAATATCTGGCTGCTCTAAATGAATTCAAGACTCCAAGCCAGATGAACTACATCCAAGATGTCGATCTTCTAGTGATTGAGCCTGAATGCTCAATCACTAGAAGCAGAGGTGATGGAAGAGATTGGTAGCTGCATTGAGGAGGGTTGGACTAGATGCCCTCTAGGGTCCTTTTGCAATGGTAGAATTGTAGAATCCTTTCTAACAAGGTTATGGAGGAGAGATCTATGGATATAGTCATTTTTGGCTCAATGGGGAGTCTATCATACTTTTCCCCCCTGCGGCTGAGAATGACTTGCTTGATGACATTCAATAGGTTTCCACATTTCAGCTTCTCTGACCAAAGGATTTCTGGGAGTTGAAGGCCAAAACATCTGGGGACCCACAGGTGGGGAACCACTGACCTAAAGCTTTGGGGGGCTTCTGTTCAGCCATTTCCAAGCTCCCTGCTCGGGCGGTGATGTCAGTGTCGTCAGCATAGATGAAACTCTCTGTCACTTCTGTCCGTGGCTGGTCATTTGTGTAAATGTTAAACACGACAAACTGTATTAAGAGGCATTAGGAAGGTTGAGAACCATTGACCCAAAGCTTCAGAGAGCTTCTGTTCAACCATTTCCAAGCTCCTTGCTTGGGTGGTGATGGCATGATCGCCAGCATACATGAAACTCTCTGTTCCTTCTGACAGTGGCTGATCATTCGTGTAAATGGTAAACATAAGGAACTGTATTAAGAGGCATTAGGAAGGCTGAGAACCACTGACCCAAAGCTTCGGGAGACTTCAGTTTAACCATTTCAAAGCTCCCTGCTTGAGTGGTGATGGCACGATCATCAGCATAGATTAAACTCTCTGTCCCTTCTGCCAGTTGCTGATCATTCGGGTAAATGTTAAACACAAGGAACTGTATTAAGAGGCATTAGGAAGGTTGAGAAACACTGACCTAAAGCTTCGGGAGGCTTCTGTTCAAGCATTTCAAAGCTATCTGCTTATGTGGTGATGGCACTGTCATCAGCATAGATGAAACCCTCTGTCCCTTCTGGCAATGGCTGGTCATTTGTACAAATGTTAAACATGAGGAACTGTATTAAGAGGCATTACGAAAGTTGAGAAACACTGACCTAAAGCTTCGGAGAGCTTCAGGTCAACCATTTCAAAGCTCCCTGCTTGGGTGGTGATGGCGTGATCGTCAGCATAGATAAAATTCTGTGTCCCTTTTGGCAGTGGCTGGTCATTTGTGTCAATGTTAAGCATGAATGGGGCAAGCATACTCTCCTAAGGCAGGCCATTCTTCTGTTTCCGCCACCTGCTTCTTTAGTTCTGGTACTCAACAAAAAAGCTCCTGTTTTGTAGCAGATTTCCTATGAAGCGGGTGAGGTGGTCGTCCTTTGTGATATTATGCATTTTTCTCAGAAGGAGGTAACAATTTAGCAGGATAAGAATTACTTTCCATGTTTTGATGACAGAACCAATTAGGAAATGAGCTTCTGTTCAACCATCTCAAAGCCCCCTGCTTGAGTGGTGATGGCATGATCGTCAGCGTATATTAAACTCTCTGTTCCTTCTGGCAGTGGCTGGTCGTTTGTGTAGATGTTGAACATGGATGGAGCAAGCACGCTCCCCTGAGGCAAGCTGTTCTTCTGTCTTCTGGGAGATAAATTGATTGATTGATTGATTGATTGGTTGGTTGGTTGGTTGGTTGATCGATAAGTCATTGGGCCAAGTTCTGAATACAGATCGTCTCCCAATAACTATTTCCTCGATTCTCTTCTGACACGATAAATAAATACCACGTTTCTGGGGTTGAGAGAGTATGACTGGCACGAGGTCGAATGAATGTGCAAAAAATCCTACTTTCAATATCTGCAAAATCAGACGCAAGACAAGCCAGGGTTGTCATGGCAGCCCTCGCCCGGGGAAAAGAGGAAGTGAGACAGGCACTTCCTGTTGCCGAAGGCTGCGCGATGATGCAACCGAGAACAGTCTTTTTGAGCTGTTCAATCATCACATGCCTTTGTCAAGCCAGAGAAACAGAAAATGTGGCATTTTAAAATTATTGAACACCAATATGCTGATGACAGCGTAGTCTGTGCACATTCAGAAGAAGACCAACAACATCTGTGACAGAACTCCAATATGCCAACGATAATGTAGCCTGTGTGCATTTAGAAGAAGACCAACAACATCTGTTATAGAACTCCAATATGCTGATGACAGCGTAGTCTGTGCACATTCAGAGGAAGACCTACAAGCCACTCTAAGCTTGTTGAGTTTCACATAATAATAATAATAATAATAATAATAATAATAATAATATAACCCACAGCAGACAAGATACCTCTGCTGGCTGTTGTATTAGATCACATGTTGGACACTTCCCTATTATTATTATTAGTATGTGATACACAAGATTGGTACTCAGCAAACAAGATCAATGTGCTTAGAGTGGCTTGTAGGTCTTCTTCTGAATGTGCACAGACTACGTTGTCATCAGCATATTGGAGTTCTATAACAGATGTTGTTGGTCTTCTTCTAAATGCACACAGGCTACATTATCATCAGCATATTGGAGTTCTATCACAGATGTTGTTGGTCTTCTTCTGAATGTGCGCAGACTACGTTATCATCGGCATGTTGGAGTTCTATAACAGACATTGTAGGTCTTCTTCTGAATGCGCAAAGACTACATTATCATCGGCATATTGGAGTTCTATAACAGACGTTGTTGGTCTTCTTCTAAATGCACACAGGCTACATTATCATCAGCATATTGGAATTCTCTAACAGACATTGTAGGTCTTCTTCTGAATGCGCAAAGACTACATTATCATCGGCATATTCGAGTTCTATAACAGACGTTGTTGGTCTTCTTCTGAATGCACACAGGCTACATTATCATCAGCATATTGGAGTTCTCTAACAGACATTGTAGGTCTTCTTCTGAATGCGCACAGAGTAAATTATCATCGGCATATTGGAGTTGCATAACAGACATTGTAGGTCTGAATGCGCACATAGTTTGTTATCATCGGCATATTGGAGTTCTATAACAGATGCTGTTGTAACCTTGGTTCTGGCTACCAGTGTGCTGAGGTTAAATAGCTGTCTGATAGATGATGGTGGTGACTGCTGTGCTATTATATTTTTATATTATTAATATTATTATTATATTTATATTATTAATACTATTATTAATACTATTATTAATATTATTATTATTAACTTAATTATACCCTGCCTTCCCATTTGTGGGGACTTAAGGTGGCTAAGCATCAAACAGTAGAAAAGTTTTAAAAGTTCAATACAAAAGTTTAATTTAAATAAATAAATAATAACAGAATTAAAATACAATAAATACACGTGAAATGGCATTCCAGAAGCCTAACCCTGTTACGTCCATATATTGTGTTTTGTAAAGCGAGCAAGTGGCGCAGACTAAGTGACTTACGGCTGCTCTCCGAGCGGAGCGTGTGCGAAAGGGTTTGGAGCACTGGGACCCCATCACAAAAGTGTCGCCTTTGCCTTTAGACACAACGAACCTGCCTCGATCCTCACTCAAGATCAAGGTAATGGGACAGGTAGTTGGAATGTCGACAACTACTATGACAACAAAGATGTCACAAGTGAACATTGATGACATCACTGCTTTAGAACTAGAACCTTTAGAATGATCTTCTAACTATTTCTCTATACACATATCTGTCTATCATGTGCCCCCATGACCCACTCTACATCCTGTTGTGGTTTGAAGGCGAATTGATCGTGAATGATGGGACTTGTAGTACCTTCACTCACTTCCTGACACTACTCTGACCCTCATCCAATGACTGATCAAGACCAAACTTGGCTCACAGAGCCCCCCATGACCCACTCTACATCCTGTTGTGGTTTGAAGGAGAATGGGCCGCAGATGATGGGATTTATAGTACCTTCACTCACTTCCTGATACCACTGTGACCCTTATCCAGTTACTATCTCTCTCTCTCTCTCTCTCTCTCTCTCTCTCTCTCTACACTTATCTGTCTATCATGTGCCCCCATGACCCACTCTACATCCTGTTGTGGTTTGAAGACAAATTGACCATGGATGATGGGACTTGTAGTACCTTCACTCACTTCTTGAGAGCACTGCGATCCTCATCCAATGACTATCTATCTATCTATCTATTTATCTATTTATACTCGTTCATGTGCCCCCATGATCCACTCTACATCCTGTTGTGGTTTGAAGGCAAATTGACCATGCATGATGGGACTTGTAGTACCTTCACTCAATTCCTGAGACTACTGTAACCCTCATCCAATGACTGATCAAGACCAAACTTGGCTCACGGAGCCCCCCATGACCCATTCTACATACTCATGCGGTTTCAAGGAGGATGGACAACAGATGGGACTTGTAGTACCTTCACTCACTTCTTGAGAGCACTGCGATCCTCATCCAATGACTGTCTATCTGTCTGTCTATCTATCTATCTATCTATCTATTTATACACATATCTGTCTATCATGTGCCCCCATGACCCACTCTATATCCTGGTGCAGTTTGAAGGAGGACGGACCATGGATGACGGGACTTGTAGTACCTTCACTCACTTCCTGAGACTACTGTGAGCCTCATCAATGACTCATCAAGACCGAACTTGGCTCATAGTGCCCTCCATGACCCATTCTGCATCCTGTTGTAGTTGACGGAGAATGGACCATGGAAAACGGATTATGGGACATGTAGCACCCTTACTCACTTCCCGAGACTATTGTGACACCCATCCAATGATGGATCAGGACCACACTTATCACACAGAAGCACCATGACCCACTCTACATCCTGTTGTGGTCTGAAGGAGAATGGACCATGGATGATGGGGCTTATAGTACCTTCACTCACTTCCTGAGACCACTGCAACCCTTATGCAATGACTATCTTTCTATCTATTTTAAAAGTTCAATACAAAAGTTTGATTTAAAAAAATAAATAATAACAGAATTAAAATACAATAAAAACACGTAAAATGGCATTCCAGAAGCCTAACCCTGTTACGTCCATATATTGCGTTTTGTAAAGCGAGCAAGTGGCGCAGACTAAGTGACTTACGGCTGCTCTCCGAGCGGAGCGTGTGCGAAAGGGTTTGGAGCACTGGGACCCCATCACAAAAGTGTCGCCTTTGCCTTAAGACACAACGAACCTGCCTCGATCCTCACTCAAGATCAAGGTAATGGGACAGGGAGTTGGAATATCGACAACTACTATGACAACAAAGATGTCACAAGTGAACATTGATGACGTCACTGCTTTAGCACTAGAACCTTTAGAACTATCTTCTAACTATTTCTCTATACACATATCTGTCTGTCATGACCCAACTCTGCATCCTGTTGTGGTTTCAAGGAGGATGGACCATGGATGATGGGACTTGTAGTACCTCCACTCACTTCTTGAGAGCACTATACTATTGATCAGTCATTGGATGAGAGTCACAGTGCTCTCAGAAGTGGTCCATCCTCCCCCCCATACTGATGCGGTTTCAATGAAGATGGACCATGGATGATGGGATTTGTAGTACCTTCACTCACTTCTTGACACTACTGTGACCCTCATCCAATGACTGATCAATACCAAACTCAGTTCACAGAGCTCCCATGACCCACTTTACATACTGATACAGTTTCAAGGAGGATGGACAACGGATGATGGGACTTGTAGTACCTTCACTCACATCCTGAGACCACTGTGACTCTCATCCAATGACTGATCAATACAGAACCCCCATGACCCACTCTGCATCCTGTTGTGGTTTGAAGACAAATTGACCATGGATGATGGGACTTGTAGTACCATCACTCACTTCTTGAGAGCACTGTGACCCTAATGCATGGACTATCTGTCTATCTCTCTATCTATCTAACTATACACATATCTGTCTATCATGTGCCCCCATGACCCAATCTACTTCCTGTTGTGGTTTGAAGACAAATTGACCATGGATGATGGGACTTGTAGTACCTTCACTCACTTCCTGAGACCACTACAACCCTCATCCAATGACTGATCAAGACCAAACTCAGTTCACAGAGCTCCCATGACCCAGTTTACATACTGATACAGTTTCAAGGAGGATGGACTACAGATGATGGGACTTGTAGTACCTCCACTCACATCCTGAGACTACTGCAACCCTTATCCAATGACTACCTATCTATTTATACACATATCTGTCTATCATGTGCCCCCATGACCCTCTCTACTTCCTGTTGTGGTTTGAAGACAAATTGACCATGGATGATGGGACTTGTAGTACCTTCACTCACTTCCCGAGACCACTGCGACCCTCATCCAATGACTGATCAAGACCAAACTTGACACACAGAGCCCCCCATGACCCACTCTACATACTGATGTGGTTTCAAGGAGGACAGACCATGGATGATGGGACTTGTAGTAGCTTCACTCACTTCCTGAGACTACTGTGACCCTAATCCAATGACTACCTATCTATTTATACACATATCTGTCTATCATGTGCCCCCATGACCCTCTCTACTTCCTGTTGTGGTTTGAAGACAAATTGACCATGGATGATGGGACTTGTAGTACCTTCACTCACTTCCCGAGACCACTGCGACCCTCATCCAATGACTGATTAAGACCAAACTTGACACACAGAGCCCCCCATGACCCACTCTACATACTGATGTGGTTTCAAGGAGGACAGACCATGGATGATGGGACTTGTAGTAGCTTCACTCACTTCCTGAGACTACTGTGACCCTAATCCAATGACTACCTATCTATTTATACACATATCTGTCTATCATGTGCCCCCATGACCCTCTCTACTTCCTGTTGTGGTTTGAAGACAAATTGACCATGGATGATGGGACTTGTAGTACCTTCACTCACTTCCCGAGACCACTGCGACCCTCATCCAATGACTGATTAAGACCAAACTTGACACACAGAGCCCCCCATGACCCACTCCACATACTGATGTGGTTTCAAGGAGGACAGACCATGGATGATGGGACTTGTAGTAGCTTCACTCACTTCCTGAGACTACTGTGACCCTAATCCAATGACTACCTATCTATTTATACACATATCTGTCTATCATGTGCCCCCATGACCCTCTCTACTTCCTGTTGTGGTTTGAAGACAAATTGACCATGGATGATGGGACTTGTAGTACCTTCACTCACTTCCCGAGACCACTGCGACCCTCATCCAATGACTGATTAAGACCAAACTTGACACACAGAGCCCCCCATGACCCACTCTACATACTGATGTGGTTTCAAGGAGGACAGACCATGGATGATGGGACTTGTAGTAGCTTCACTCACTTCCTGAGACTACTGTGACCCTAATCCAATGACTACCTATCTATTTATACACATATCTGTCTATCATGTGCCCCCATGACCCTCTCTACTTCCTGTTGTGGTTTGAAGACAAATTGACCATGGATGATGGGACTTGTAGTACCTTCACTCACTTCCCGAGACCACTGCGACCCTCATCCAATGACTGATTAAGACCAAACTTGACACACAGAGCCCCCCATGACCCACTCTACATACTGATGTGGTTTCAAGGAGGACAGACCATGGATGATGGGACTTGTAGTAGCTTCACTCACTTCCTGAGACTACTGTGACCCTAATCCAATGACTACCTATCTATTTATACACATATCTGTCTATCATGTGCCCCCATGACCCTCTCTACTTCCTGTTGTGGTTTGAAGACAAATTGACCATGGATGATGGGACTTGTAGTACCTTCACTCACTTCCCGAGACCACTGCGACCCTCATCCAATGACTGATTAAGACCAAACTTGACACACAGAGCCCCCCATGACCCACTCTACATACTGATGTGGTTTCAAGGAGGACAGACCATGGATGATGGGACTTGTAGTAGCTTCACTCACTTCCTGAGACTACTGTGACCCTAATCCAATGACTACCTATCTATTTATACACATATCTGTCTATCATGTGCCCCCATGACCCTCTCTACTTCCTGTTGTGGTTTGAAGACAAATTGACCATGGATGATGGGACTTGTAGTACCTTCACTCACTTCCCGAGACCACTGCGACCCTCATCCAATGACTGATTAAGACCAAACTTGACACACAGAGCCCCCATGACCCACTATACATCCTGTTGTGGTTTGGAGGAAAATGGACCATGGATGATGGGACTTGTAGTACCTTCACTCACTTCTTGCAATCCTCATCCAATGACTGTCTGTCTGTCTGTCTGTCTGTCTATCTGTCTATCTATCTATCTATCTATCTAAATAAAAATAAATAAATAAATAAATAAATATAAATATACATAAATAAAGATATAAATAACTATAAATATAAATAAATAAATATAAATATAAATAAATAAAGACAAATAATTATAAGTATAAATAAATAAAAGTAAATATAAATATAAATAAATAAAGATATAAATAACTATAAATATAAATATAAGTAAATGCAACTATAAATAAATAAATATAAATATAAATAAATAGATATAAATAACTATAACTATAAATAATATATAAATATAAGTAAATGCAAGTATAAATAAATAAATATAAATATAAATAAATATAAATAAATAAATAAAAGTAAATATAAATATAAATAAAGAGATATAAATAATTATAAATAAAATTAAATAAAATTAAATAAAAGTAAATATAAATAAATAAAGAGATATAAATAATTATAAATATAAATAAATATAAATAAAAAATAAATAAATAAATAAAAGTAAATATAAATATAAATATAAATAAAGAGATATAAATAATTATAAATAAAATTAAATAAAAATAAATAAAAGTAAATATAAATATAAATAAAGAGATATAAATAATTATAAATATAAATAAATATAAATAAAAAATAAATAAAAAATAAAAGTAAATATAAATATAAATAAAGAGATATAAATAATTATAAATAAAATTAAATAAAAATAAATAAAAGTAAATATAAATAAATAAAGAGATATAAATAATTATAAATATAAATAAATATAAATAAATATAAATAAAAAATAAATAAAAAATAAAAGTAAATATAAATATAAATATAAATAAAGAGATATAAATAATTATAAATAAAATTAAATAAAAATAAATAAAAGTAAATATAAATAAATAAAGAGATATAAATAATTATAAATATAAATAAATATAAATAAAAAATAAATAAAAAATAAAAGTAAATATAAATATAAATATAAAAAAAGAGATATAAATAATTATAAATAAAATTAAATAAAAATAAATAAAAGTAAATATAAATAAATAAAGAGATATAAATAATTATAAATATAAATAAATAAATATAAATAAACATAAATTTCCTGCCCCTCCGGTCACTGAGGCTGTCCTAACAGTATAAATAAATATAAATGAACATAAATATCACCACATTTCAGGGGAGTTAGCCTGGCATGATGGGAGTTGTAGTTCACCCACAACCTTATGCATTTTGGACAATTAAAAAAAAATCATCATAGACTTGGAAGAGACCACAAGGGCCATGCAGTCCAATTCAGACAGAGATAGAGAGGGATAGATATGATTGTGGTGGACGGAGTGCTCCTGGCCTTCTGGACCGGGTCCAAAGAGGACAGAATGGGGCGCTTGTCCTTGTGGAGAGCCCGCCGCGAAGGGCAGACCGGCTTGTTCCGACCAGGCCGGAGGTCTCGCTGGGTTGCAACAGTGGACAGAGCGCTCTTTGTTTGCCCAGCGCTCCACTTGGCACCTTCTCCCCTTGTCATCTTTGGAGAAGGACCAACGGCATGGGAGCGCGACTCAACCCAAATATCTCCAAAACAAAGAATCCTAGAGTTGGGAGGAGAACCCAAGGGCCATCCAGTCCAACCTCGATCTTCCAGGAAGGAGGACACAATCAAAGCCCTCTCGGCAGATGGCCAGATGGCCTTCCACGACTTTCCACCAAGGATTTCTATGTCTCCCAATCATAGAATCCTAGAGTTGGGTGGAGAACCCAAGGGCCATCCAGCCCAACCCCGATCTTCCAGGAAGGAGGACACAATCAAAGCCCTCTCGGCAGATGGCCAGATGGCCTTCCACGACTTTCCACCAAGGATTTCTATGTCTCCCAATCATAGAATCCTAGAGTTGGGTGGAGAACCCAAGGGCCATCCAGCCCAACCTCGATCTTCCAGGAAGGAGGACACAATCAAAGCCCTCTCGGCAGATGGCCAGACGGCCTTCCACGACTTTCCACCAAGGATTTCTATGTCTCCCAATCATAGAATCCTAGAGTTGGGAGGAGAACCCAAGGGCCATCCAGTCCAACCCCGATCTTCCAGGAAGGAGGACACAATCAAAGCCCTCTCGGCAGATGGCCAGATGGCCTCTGCTTCAAAGGAGACTCCACTAGACTTCATATTCCACCACTTTCCACCCAGGATTTCTATGTCTCCCAATCACAGAATCCTAGAGTTGGGTGGAGAACCCAAGGGCCATCCAGTCCAACCCCGATCTTCCAGGAAAGAAGACACAATCAAAGCCCTCTCGGCAGATGGCCAGATGGCCTTCCACGACTTTCCACCAAGGATTTTTATGTCTCCCAATCATGGAATCCTAGAGTTGGGAGGAGAACCCAAGGGCCATCCAGTCCAACCCCGATCTTCCAGGAAGGAGGACACAATCAAAGCCCTCTCAGCAGATGGCCAGACGGTCTCTGCTTCAAAGGAGACTCCACTAGACTTCATATTCCACCACTTTCCACCCAGGATTTCTATGTCTCCCAATCATAGAATCCTAGAGTTGGGTGGAGAACCCAAAGGCCATCCAGTCCAACCTCGATCTTCCAGGAAGGAGGACACAATCAAAGCCCTCTCGGCAGATGGCCAGACGGCCTCTGCTTCAAAGGAGACTCCACCAGACTACATATTCCACCACTTTCCACCCAGGATTTCTATGTCTCCCAATCATAGAATCCTAGAGTTGGGTGGAGAACCCAAAGGCCATCCAGCCCAACCTCGATCTTCCAGGAAGGAGGACACAATCAAAGCCCTCTCGGCAGATGGCCAGATGGTCTCTGCTTCAAAGGAGACTCCACTAGACTTCATATTCCACCACTTTCCACCCAGGATTTCTATGTCTCCCAATCATAGAATCCTAGAGTTGGGTGGAGAACCCAAGGGCCATCCAGCCCAACCCCGATCTTCCAGGAAGGAAGACACAATCAAAGCCCTCTCGGCAGATGGCCAGATGGCCTTCCACGACTTTCCACCAAGGATTTCTATGTCTCCCAATCATGGAATCCTAGAGTTGGGAGGAGAACCCAAGGGCCATCCAGTCCAACCTCGATCTTCCAGGAAGGAGGACACAATCAAAGCCCTCTCGGCAGATGGCCAGATGGCCTTCCACGACTTTCCACCAAGGATTTCTATGTCTCCCAATCATAGAATCCTAGAGTTGGGTGGAGAACCCAAGGGCCATCCAGCCCAACCCCGATCTTCCAGGAAGGAGGACACAATCAAAGCCCTCTCGGCAGATGGCCAGATGGCCTTCCACGACTTTCCACCAAGGATTTCTATGTCTCCCAATCATAGAATCCTAGAGTTGGGTGGAGAACCCAAGGGCCATCCAGCCCAACCCCGATCTTCCAGGAAGGAGGACACAATCAAAGCCCTCTCGGCAGATGGCCAGATGGCCTTCCACGACTTTCCACCAAGGATTTCTATGTCTCCCAATCATAGAATCCTAGAGTTGGGTGGAGAACCCAAGGGCCATCCAGCCCAACCTCGATCTTCCAGGAAGGAGGACACAATCAAAGCCCTCTCGGCAGATGGCCAGACGGCCTTCCACGACTTTCCACCAAGGATTTCTATGTCTCCCAATCATAGAATCCTAGAGTTGGGAGGAGAACCCAAGGGCCATCCAGTCCAACCCCGATCTTCCAGGAAGGAGGACACAATCAAAGCCCTCTCGGCAGATGGCCAGATGGCCTCTGCTTCAAAGGAGACTCCACTAGACTTCATATTCCACCACTTTCCACCCAGGATTTCTATGTCTCCCAATCACAGAATCCTAGAGTTGGGTGGAGAACCCAAGGGCCATCCAGTCCAACCCCGATCTTCCAGGAAAGAAGACACAATCAAAGCCCTCTCGGCAGATGGCCAGATGGCCTTCCACGACTTTCCACCAAGGATTTTTATGTCTCCCAATCATGGAATCCTAGAGTTGGGAGGAGAACCCAAGGGCCATCCAGTCCAACCCCGATCTTCCAGGAAGGAGGACACAATCAAAGCCCTCTCAGCAGATGGCCAGACGGTCTCTGCTTCAAAGGAGACTCCACTAGACTTCATATTCCACCACTTTCCACCCAGGATTTCTATGTCTCCCAATCATAGAATCCTAGAGTTGGGTGGAGAACCCAAAGGCCATCCAGTCCAACCTCGATCTTCCAGGAAGGAGGACACAATCAAAGCCCTCTCGGCAGATGGCCAGACGGCCTCTGCTTCAAAGGAGACTCCACCAGACTACATATTCCACCACTTTCCACCCAGGATTTCTATGTCTCCCAATCATAGAATCCTAGAGTTGGGTGGAGAACCCAAAGGCCATCCAGCCCAACCTCGATCTTCCAGGAAGGAGGACACAATCAAAGCCCTCTCGGCAGATGGCCAGATGGTCTCTGCTTCAAAGGAGACTCCACTAGACTTCATATTCCACCACTTTCCACCCAGGATTTCTATGTCTCCCAATCATAGAATCCTAGAGTTGGGTGGAGAACCCAAGGGCCATCCAGCCCAACCCCGATCTTCCAGGAAGGAAGACACAATCAAAGCCCTCTCGGCAGATGGCCAGATGGCCTTCCACGACTTTCCACCAAGGATTTCTATGTCTCCCAATCATGGAATCCTAGAGTTGGGAGGAGAACCCAAGGGCCATCCAGTCCAACCTCGATCTTCCAGGAAGGAGGACACAATCAAAGCCCTCTCGGCAGATGGCCAGACGGCCTTCCACGACTTTCCACCAAGGATTTCTATGTCTCCCAATCATAGAATCCTAGAGTTGGGTGGAGAACCCAAGGGCCATCCAGTCCAACCTCGATCTTCCAGGAAGGAGGACACAATCAAAGCCCTCTCAGCAGATGGCCAGACGGCCTTCCACGACTTTCCACCAAGGATTTCTATGTCTCCCAATCATAGAATCCTAGAGTTGGTAGGAGAACCCAAAGTCCATCCAGTCCAACCTCGATCTTCCAGGAAGGAGGACACAATCAAAGCCCTCTCGGCAGATGGCCAGACGGCCTTCCACGACTTTCCACCAAGGATTTCTATGTCTCCCAATCATAGAATCCTAGAGTTGGGAGGAGAACCCAAGGGCCATCCAGTCCAACCCCGATCTTCCAGGAAGGAGGACACAATCAAAGCCCTCTCGGCAGATGGCCAGACGGCCTCTGCTTCAAAGGAGACTCCACTAGACTTCATATTCCACCACTTTCCACCCAGGATTTCTATGTCTCCGAATCATGGAATCCTAGAGTTGGGAGGAGAACCCAAAGGCCATCCAGTCCAACCTCGATCTTCCAGGAAGGAGGACACAATCAAAGCCCTCTCGGCAGATGGCCAGACAGTCTCTGCTTCAAAGGAGACTCCACTAGACTTCATATTCCACCACTTTCCACCCAGGATTTCTATGTCTCCCAATCATAGAATCCTAGAGTTGGGAGGAGAACCCAAGGGCCATCCAGTCCAACCCCGATCTTCCAGGAAGGAGGACACAATCAAAGCCCTCTCGGCAGATGGCCAGACGGCCTCTGCTTCAAAGGAGACTCCACCAGACTACATATTCCACCACCTTCCACCAAGGAATTCTTCTCGTGCCTCTTTGGTCCTTCAATTTGCCTTTCCAGGAATTGGGTTTTGATGTTATACAGCAATATTTGCGATAATTTCCAATAATTTATCAATATTACGGATTTATTTATTTATTTTGTATCAAAAGCATTGCATAAATTAGTATAAAACTGATAAAAATAGATGTGGAGGCATCTACATATCTTTTGACCAAAAACGGGCAACAGCAACAGCATTGTCTGTAGCCTCCAACAATTCCTCCTCTGTACATGATATTAATATTAGGGATTAGTTTCTATTTGTATTTTTTTTGGTTGTTATATAATATATAATTATTATATTATTACTAATAATATTACAGTATACAATATATATTGTATATTATATATTATATAATATATAACTACATAATAATATAATATAATATTATTATATTATATTATATTATTATATTTTTATATTATTAATAATAATATAATATTATTACATTGTACTATAACAGCGTAATGTTATAGTACAATGTAATAATAATAATAATAATGAGTATTAATTTACAGATAATAAAAATAAATATAAATTGATAATATTATAATGTAATACATAATACTACTACTACTAATAAAATGATATTATAATTATATATTTTATATTAAATGTAATATTACTAATAATATTTATATTATTATATTATTATTAATATAATATATAATATATAACATATGTTATATAATATAATATAATATTATTATTACTAATATATTACAATATAAAATATATAATATAACATATATTATTATATTAATAATAATATTACAGTGTAATGTTATAGTACAAAGTAATAATAATAATAATGAGTATTAATTTACAAAGATAATAAATATAAATATAATAAATAATTATAACAATAATTTGCAAAAATTAATCAATATAATAAATATCAATAAATGTAAATAATAATGAAAATAATAATTTGCACCAATTTAAAAATATAATAAAAAGTTAATAAATAAATATAATATAAATAATAATCATAATAATAAATAGTAATATTTTATAAATATAGTAAATATATAAATAATAATAATGAGTATTAATTTACAAAGATAATAATATAAATATAATAAATAATTATAATAATAATTTGCGAAAATTAATGAATATAATACATATAAATATATGTAAATAATAATGAAAATAATAATCTGCACTAATTTACAAATATAATAAAAAGTGAATAAATAAATATAATAATAATAAAATAGTAATATTATTTGGCAATAATTTTATAAATTATTGCCAAATAATATTACTATTTATTATCATTATTATTTTTATTATATTTATTTATTAACTTTTATTATATTTGTAAATCAGCGCAAATTATTATTTTCATTATTATTTACATTTATTTATATTTATTATATTGTTAATATAATATTATATTATTATATATAATATAATAATATAATATATATAATATAAATTATTATATAGTGCAAATTATTAGATAGTGCAGTAAATATATAAATAAACGTAAATAAATGTAAATAAAAATGAGTAAATTAATAATAATAATAATTTGCAATAATTCCCATTCTATCCGAAGGGCATTGCGTTGGCAAAGGTTGCCTTAATGGGAAATAAAGGCGACATGCTGGAATTCCCAGTAAGTTCCCAGTAAGACAGATCAGAGGGAGACAGACCCTCCCGCCCCCAATTTCTGATTTTCCATAATCTGCTTTAAATGGGGCCAGGCAGCTGGAAGCCTCTTAGGCTCAAAGCCCCCAATGGAAGATGCCGGGGCTAATATGCTGATGACAGCGCCATCTGTGCTCATTCAGAAAGAGACCTACACCTTTGCGCACCTTTCCCCAAATGGCCAATTCGGAATTTCCTTGCGCCATTAATCCCATATTTCTGAACATTTCTGAAAAACCTATATACACATACATATATATAATATATGGGTCAATAAGCTGGGCCCAGACTGGGCAAAAGGAGTCCTTAATTCGAGATTAAAGCTAATCTTTGCATGCAAATGTAATTAAAGGACATCCTTAACGAAAGAAGGGAAAAGAGGGCGGGGGGAACAACCACCTTCTGTCGCAAAAAAATAATATATACCAGCTTTGGGCAAGAACGGAATCAGAATGGGACCCTAAAGGTCATCTAGACGAACCCAAAAGAAGATCCACAATGTCTGTTCTGGAACTCCAATATGCCGATGATAATGTAGTCTGTGCACATTCAGAAGAAGAGCTACAATGTCTGTTATGGAACTCCAATATGCCGATGATAATGTAGTCTGTGCACATTCAGAAGACCTACAATATCTATGGAACTCTAATATGCTGATGATAATGTAGTCTGTGCACATTCAGAAGAAGACCTACAATGTCTGTTATGGAATTCCAATATGCCGATGATATTGTAGTCTGTGCGCATTCTGAAGAAGACCAACAATGTCTGTTATGGAACTCCAATATGCCGATGATAATGTAGTCTGTGCACATTCAGAAGACCTATAATATCTATGGAACTCTAATATGCTGATGATAATGTAGTCTGTGCGCATTCTGAAGAAGACCAACAATGTCTGTTATGGCACTCCAATATGCCGATGATAGTGTAGTCTGTGCGCATTCAGAAGAAGACGTACAATGTCTGTTATGGAACTCTAATATGCCGATGATAATGTAGTCTGTGCACATTCAGAAGAAGACCTACAATGTCTGTTATGGAAATCCAATATGCCGATGATAATGTAGTCTGTGCACATTCAGAAAAAGACCTACAATGTCTGTTATGGAACTCCAATATGCCGATGATAATGTAGTCTGTGCACATTCAGAAAAAAATCCTACAATGTCTGTTATGGAACTCCAATATGCCGATGATAATATAGTCTGTGCGCATTCAGAAGAAGACCTACAATATCTATAGGATTTACATTGGTCCCATTTACTCTAGTAGGTCTATTCCACGTACCGAGCTCTGTGAGTGCAACATTCTTCCGAATGAAGCAGAGAGTGTTTGAGGACTGGGACATGTGTAGGGAAACCAAGGTGCTTGTTTATAATGTCATTGTCCTCCCAACCCTGCTATACGCCTGCGAGACGTGGACTGTCTATAGACGTCAACATTGAGATTGAAATACAACACCGCCTGAGCTCTATGAGTGCAGCATTCTTTTGAATGAAGCACAGAGTGTTTTAGGACTGGGACATGCTTAGGGAGAACAAAGTGCTTGTTTATAATGTCATTGTCCTCCCAACCCTGCTATTCGCCTGCGAAACGTGGACTGTCTACAGACGTCAACATTAAGACTGAAATTCAACTCCAACCCGAGCTCTGCGAGTGCAGCATTCCTCCGAATGAAGCACAGAGTGAGGACCGGGACATCCATAGGGCAACCAAGGTGCTTGTTTATAAAGCCATTGTCCTCCCAACCCTGCTATACGCCTGCGAGACATGGACTGTCTACAGACGTCAACATTGACACTGAAATACAACACCGCCTGAGCTCTGCGAGTGCAGCGTTCTTTTGAATGAAGCACAGAGTTTTTGAGGACCAGGACAGCCGTAGGAATACCAAGGTGCTTGTTTATAAAGCCATTGTCCTCCCAACCCTGCCATACGCCTGCGAAACGTGGACTGTCTACAGATGTCAACATTGAGACTGAAATACAACACTGAGAGAGTGTTTGAGGACCGGGACATCCATAGATAGACCAAGGTGCTTGTTTATAATGTCATAGTCCTCCCAACCCTGTTATACGTCTGCGAGACGTCGACTGTCTATAGACGTCAACACTGAGACTGAAATACAACACCGCCTGAGCTCTGCGAGTGCAGCATTCCTCCGAAGCAGAGAGTGTTTGAGGACCGGGACATGTGTAGGGAAACCAAGATGCTTGTTTATAATGTCATTGTCCTCCCAACTCTGCTATACGTCTGCGAAACATGGACTGTCTATAGATGTCAACATTGACACTGAAGTACAACAGCACCCGAGCTATCCCCCAAAGCAGTAACTCTACTCCGGACTCAAGAACAAGAAACGTATTGTTGGTGGACAGGAAAAGAGATTGAAAGACGGGCTCAAAGCCAACCTTAAAAACTCTGGCATAAACACTGAGAGAGAACTGGGAAGCCCTGGTCTTTGAGCGCTCCAGCTGGAGGTCAGCTGTGTCCAGCAGTGCTGCGGAATTCGAAGAGGCACGAATGGAGGGCGAAAGAGAGAAGTGGGCAGGAAAAGAGGTTGAAAGAGAGGCTTAAAGTCAACCTTAAAATCTGTGGAATTGACACTGAGAGAGAACTGGGAAGCCCTGGTCTTTGAGCGCTCCAGCTGGAGGTCAGCTGTGACCAGCAGTGCTGCGGAATTCGAAGAGGCACGAATGGAGGTTGAAAGAGAGGCTTAAAGTCGACCTTAAAATCTGTGGAATTGACACTGAGAGAGAACTGGGAAGCCCTGGTCTTTGAGCGCTCCAGCTGGAGGTCAGCTGTGACCAGCAGTGCTGCGGAATTCGAAGAGGCACGAATGGAGGGCGAAAAAGAGGAAGACTGGGACAAAGAGAGACGCAAAGGGGCCCCTTTGGAAAAGCATGGCGCCGGCTTTGATGGTGGAAGGGAGAGGTTAAAGGTCGCATGCCGCCAGCTCATCCAGGCATAACTGACCAGTGGAAAGGGTCAAGGAAGTCCTGGAAGGGGGAATTCCAACTGGCGGCCACAACAATCTGGTTTCAGGAAAGAGAAAAGCTACATATCACAAATGCTGAACCTGACTCGGCACATAGAAACTGGTTCAATGTGAGTTTTCCAGGATGTAGCATTCTCTCCTGACATTTCACCCACATCTAGGGCAGGCATAGATGTGGGCAAAAGGTCAGGAGAGAATGCTTCTGGAACAGACAACCTGGAAAACTCACAGCAATCCTATAATAATATAAAGTGCATATGACTTCGGTCCCATTACCAAAGGGTCATCCAGTCCAACCTACTGACCAGCCACTGACAGAAGGGACAGAAAGTTTCATCTATGCTGACGACGGTGCCATCACCACTCAAGCAGGAAGCTTTGAAATGCCTGAAGAGAAGCTCTCCAAAGCTTTAGGTCAGTGTTTCTCAGCCTTCCTAATGCCTCTTAATACAGTTCCTCGTGTTTAACATTGACACAAATGACCAGCCACTGCCAGAAGGGACAGAGAGTTTCCATCTATGCTGATGACGCCGCCATCACCGCTCAAGCAGAGAGCTTTGAAATGGTTGAACAGAAGCTCTCCGAAGCTTTAGGTCAGTGTTTCTCCACCTTCCCAATGCCTCTTAATACAATTCCTCATATTTAACATCGACACAAATGACCAGCCACTGCCAGAAGGGACAGAGAGATTCATCTATGCTGACGATCATGCCATCACCGCCCAAGTTTGCTGTAGTTTGCTGTTCCCACTGTTCAGAAACGGGACTTGAATGGAGGAACACTTTGAGAAGCATAACTCCCAGTCCTCCTAAGAAAAATGTATAATATCACAAAGGACGACCACCTCACCCACTTCCTAGGAAATCCGCTACAAAACAGGAGCTTTTTTGTTGAGACACCCAAACCATCACCTGCCATAGATGTGGGTGAAAGGTCAGGAGAGAATGCTTCTGGAACATGGCCGTACAGCCCAGAAAATTCACAGCAACCCAGTGATTCCGGCCTTGAAAGCCTTCGACAACACAATGAGAATTGAGCTCATGGTCCATTCCACAATGGAGGGAAATCCCAATCCGGGTTTTCCTCTTTTCCGGAATCTGGGCAGAAGATTTGGGGGGCGGAAAAGACCCCCTTATTGCTATCTATTGTTGACGAATTAGGGGCCAAATAACCAAAAAGAATGGTCAATTTAACACCCCATTAAATCCCTCATTTGCCTTTTCGGGGTGAAAGCTATAAATGTTTCAATATTCCAAAGTTATTGATAAGATATTGATCTCTTATCAACTGATAACAGATCAGTATGTTATCAATAACTTTGGGATATGGATAATAACGTATTGATAATTCTATTTCTGGCAACTCCCTCATTTCCCTTTTGAATGTTTCCATATCCCAAAGCTATTGATAAGATATTGATCTCTTATCAACTGATAATAGATCAATATGTTATCAATAACTTTGGGATATGGATAATAACGTATTGATAATTCTATTTCTGGCAACTCCGATACAAATGAAGTTGTATCTACACCAGGCCTGGGCCAACTTGGGCCCTCCGGGTGTTTTGGACTCCGACTCCCACAATTCCTAACAGCCTACCGGCTGTTAGGAATTGTGGGAGTCGGAGTCCAAAACACCCGGAGGGCCCAAGTTGGCCCAGGCCTGATCTACACTGCAGAATGCCGCGACTACCATTTGGGAATCTGGCCAAACAGATGCCGAAGTGGGATTGTGGTGGAGTCTTCCAAGCCTCTCCCACATTCCCCAAATTCCTACGGGATACGATACGATCTCGTATCTTGTGTTGCCGAAAGATTTCGTGGCCGGAATGACTGACTTGCTGTGAGTTTTTTGGGGTTAGATGGCCATGTTCCTGCAGCATTCCCTCCTGACGTTTTGCCTCATTTCCAACAGACTTTTACACAGATACCCTCACTGATTGACTTCAAAGCTGCAAGGCTATTTAATCTGACTCAAGCTGGCCCATGGCAACATTCCCACTCGTCTCGAGCAGACAAGAGTTCTTTCTCCACCCTGGACAGCATCCGTAGCTGACATTTTATCATTCAGTAGTCATGAAGCTGCAAAGTCAATCAGTGATGGTAGAAAGTGGAGTGTCTATATATATCCCTGTGGAATGATGCCCGGGGTGGGAGAATTAATCCTTGTTTGTTGGTAGCAAGTGTGGAAGTTGCAACAAGCAAGCTTGAATAGCACTGAGTAGCCATGAAGTTTGCAAAGTCAATCAGTGAAGGTATCAGAATAGAGGTAGAAAATGGAGTGTATATATGGAATAATGCCCAGGGTTCACAAACGAACTCTTGAGTGTTGCAGTGAGCAAACTTGAGTAGCATTGAGTAGCCATGAAGTTTGCAAAGTCAAGCAGTGAGGGTATCTGCATAGAGGTAGAATGTGGAGTGTATATATGGAATAATGCCCACGGTGGGAGAACGAACCCTTGTCTGTTTGAAGCAGGTGTGGATGTTGCAATGAGCAAGATTTAATAGCATTGAGTAGTAATGAAGCTGCAAAGTCAATCAGTGAGGGTATCCACATAGAGATGGCAAGTGGGGTGTATATATGGAATAATGCCCAGGGTGGGAGAACGAACCCTTGTTTGTTTGTAGCAAGTGTGGATGTTGCAATGAGCAACGTTGAATAGCATTGAATAGCCATGAAGTTTGGAAAGTCAATCAGTGAGGGCATCTGCATGGAGCTAGAAAGTGGAGTGTATATATCCCTGTGGAATAATGCCCAGGAAGAACCTTTGTCTGTTTGTAGTAAGTGTGGATGTTGCAATGAGCAAGCTTGAATAGCACTGAGAAGCCCTTAAGTTTGCAAAGTCAATCAGTAAGGGTATCTGCAGAGAGGTAGCAAGTGGAGTGTATATATCCCTGTGGAATGATGCCGGTGGGAGAACGAACCCTGTCTGTTTGAAGCAGGTGTGGATGCGGCAATGAGCTAGCTTGAATAGCATTGAGTAGCCATGAAGCTGCAAAGTCAACTAGTAAGGGCATCTACATAGAGGTCGCCAGTGGAGTGTATATACGGAATAATGCCCAGGGTGGGAGGACAAACGCTTGTCTGTTTGAAGCAAGTGCTGCAGTGAGTGAAATTTAATAGCATTGAGTAGACATTAAGTTTGCAAAGTCAATCAGTGAGGGCATATGCATAAAGGTAGAAAGTGGAATGTATATATGGAATAGTGTATATATGTCCGCCCAGTGTGGGAGGACAAACGCTTGTCTGTTTGAAGCAAGTGCTGCAATGAGTGATATTTAATAACATTGAGCAGCTATGAAGCAGCTGCAAAGTCAATCACTGAGGGTGTCTACATAGAGGTTGCAAAGTGGCAGTTGTTGCCTTGGCAGTTGTCGCTTAGAGACAACTGTTGGGAGGTGCTAATCGGCACTTGATTGTGTATTCTGTTGCACCAGTATTGCTTTTGTAACAAAGTCAATCTGTAAGGGTACCGGCATAGAAGTCGCCGGGCAGTTATTGCCTGGAGACACCCCCTGTTGGGAGGTGTGTATTGTGTTGCACCACTATGGGCTTTGGGAAGCCGCCCCAAGTCCGTCTTGGGAGATGGTGGTGGGATATAAATAAAATATTATTATCATTATTAGGGATGTTGTTTATGTTATTGTTGTTCTTCGCCCAATGTTGTACGGAGGCGCCGCCTCTTGAATTTGGAGAGCTTGGAGGGTATCTATGGCAAAGGCAGGCTGGGACGGATGGATGACCTCTTGGGAGCCCTTCCAAGCCTAGAGTCCTCCTTTCTGCTTGGCTGTGCCCTTGGGGAAACCCCCCATCCCCAAATGGAAGCCCCCCTTGCCTTGCCGTCTCTGTCTGCCTTGCCTTGCCAGCTGGGGCCTCCCATTAGCCCAGCCAGACAAAGCCCTGTTGTTTTTGTCCTCGCTTCCAAGGACCTATTTCGCCAGAGGGCCCCCATTGCGACACCAGATGCAGGCCGAATCTCAATCGTCGCATCCTAGAGCCGGAAAGAGACCCCGAGGGCCATCCGGTCCATCCCCCATTCGGTCGGAAGACACCACCAAAGCCCTCCCAACAGATGGTCATCCGGACTCTGCCTCTCCAAGAAAGCACAGCCCCAAGCAATCTGTATATCATGCCTTGGATTAGCACTCATTATGTGTTTGAGTAATAATTCCAAGGGTTATTGCATAAATACAGTGGAGAATAATAATAATAATAATAATAATAATAATAATAATAATAATAATGATAATAATAATAATATGCTTGGGAAGTGTCCGACTTCAGATTTTGTGATACAAAATCCAGCATATAGAGCTCGTTTGCTGTGACATACTGTGTTTTTGTGTCAATAATAATAATAATGATGATGATGATGATGGGATCTCGTTTGCTGTGACATACTGTGTTTTTGTGTCAATAATGATGATGATGATGATGATGATGATGATGAAATCTCGTTTGCTGTGACATACTGTGTTTTTGTGTCAATAATAATAATAATGATGATGATGATGATGGGATCTCGTTTGCTGTGACATACTGTGTTTTTGTGTCAATAATGATGATGATGATGATGATGATGATGATGATGAAATCTCGTTTGCTGTGACATACTGTGTTTTAGTGTCAATAATAATAATAATAATAATAATAATAATAATAATAATGTTGGATCATCAAACGTCTAGATGTCATCGGAGTTTGTGATCCAATATAACAACCAGCAGAGGAATCTTGTTCGCTGTGTACTCATCTCATTGTGTATCCAATAATAATAATAATAATAATAATAATAATAATAATAATAATAATGTTGGATCATCAACCAGCAGAGCGTCTGCTGTGGACTCATCTTGTGTTAATAATAATAATAATAATAATAATAGTCCTAGGCACTTGGGAAGCATCTGGTGTATGATTGATATTCACCCTTGCCTCCAACAGACAAGAGTTCTTTCTCCCACCCTAGACTCCAACAGATCTGTATGCAGATGCCCTCACTGATTGACTTTGAAGCTGCAAGGCCATTCAGTGCTAATCAAGGTGGCCAATGGGAATATTCACCCTTGCCTCCAACAGACAAGAGTTCTTTCTCCCACCCTAGACTCCAACAGATTTGTATGCAGATGCCCTCACTGATTGACTTTGAAGCTGCAAGGCCATTCAATGCTAATCAAGGTGGCCAATGGCAATATTCACCCTTGTCTCCAACAGACAAGAGTTCTTTCTCCCACCCTGGACATCATTCAACAGGGGAGAGAATTGGGAAGCTCCAGACTTTGAACGCTCTAACTGGAGGTCAGCTGTGACCAGCAGTGCTGCAGGATTTGATGAGGCAGGAATGAAGGGCAAAAGGGAGAAATGGGCAGGAAAAGAGGTTGAAAGATAGGCTTAAAATCAACCTTTAAAACTGTGGCATAGACACAGAGGGAACTGGGAAGCCCTGGTCTTTGAGCACTCTGACTGGAAGTCAGCTGTGACCAGCAGTGCTGCGGAATTCAATTTAGGCAAGACAGGAGAGGGAAAATATTTTAGGTAGGGAGTGCTATGTTTAGGCTCAACAAAGTTTGGATTTGGTTGGGAAACAATGTTGAGGAAGAGATTTTGTTGGGAAACAACTGTGAGCAAACCGAACTTTCCTGGGGGGAATCCTTGTTTCGTAGCAAAACAAACCAGAAATGCATGGGTTGCGAGACCCGAAGGGGTTAAAAGCGGGGCGGAAACGGCTCTGAAACAGCCAGAGAAAGGCCCTTCCCTTTTCCGACTGTTTCATTTCACAAGGTTGTTATCATTATTGTGATCACCCTAAGATACACAACATCCCCATCCAGTGCACAGCTCTCTCTTCTGGAAGAGCACTCGGGTTTCTCGATGCTCAACGGCCAGGGATGTCCCCTCTTGCTCAAAAACTGAATTAGCTGGAAACACAAGCCTACACCTCACCCGAAACCCAACCTACAACTTGCCCCAAATGGGACTTTTTTGAGTGGGTTGAGGTTTTGAACAGAAATGCATCCAAACAAGGGGGGGGAAACTATGTATCTCCACCTTCTAACGCAGGAGCATGGTGCACATGGTGTGCAATGGTGCGCAATGGTGCCACGTGCCCTTCTTTTGTGATCCGGCCAGACAATAAGAGCATAAGAGCGTCTCTTTTGAACCAGCCTTGGGGGCTTTTGGCCTAAATAAAGGCGTCAGATGTCGCCTGGTCTTGGGGGAATCCTTTGTTGGGAGGTGTTCGCTGGTCCTGATTGTTTCCATCTTGGAATTACCCTGTTTTTAATTTACTGGCCTGATTTTAGAGTTTGTTTTTTTAATACTGGCAGCCAGATGGTGTTCATATTCATGGTTTCCTCCTTTCTGTTGAAATACTCCACATGCTTGTGGATTTCAATGACTTCTCCTCCCAACAAAGGATTCCCCCCAGGCAGGAAGCAGACAGCCTTTGAAGCTGGAAGTATATTCAATGCTAATCAAGGTGGCCAATGGTATACACACACACACACACACACACACACACCACACACACAGATACATATACAGTCCACTTGCCCAGTTTCCAACAGACCTGTATGCAGATACCCTCGCTGATTGACTTTGCAGCTGCAAGGCTAATCAAGCTGGCCAATGGCAACATTCACACTTGCCTCAAGCAGACAAGAGTTCTTTCTCCCACCCTGGACATTATTCCATATATACATATACAGTCCACTTGCTCAGTTTCCAACAGACCTGTATGCAAATACCCTCGCTGATTGACTTTGCAGCTGCAAGGCTAATCGAGCTGGCCAATGGCAACATTCACACTTGCCTCCAATAGACAAGAGTTTTTCTCACACCTGAACATCTTTCCATACACACACACACAGTCCACTTGCCCAGTTTCCAACAGACCTCTATGCAGATACCCTCACTGATTGACTTTGCAGCTGTAATGCTATTCAATGCTAATCAAGGTGGCCAATGGCAACATTCACACTTGCCTCAAGCAGACAAGAGTTCCTTCTCCCACCCTGGATATCATTCCATACACACACACACACACACACACACACTCCACTTGCCCAGTTTCCAACAGATTTCTATGCAGGTACCCTCGCTGATTGACTTTGCAGCTGTAATCAAGCTGGCTAATGGCAACATTCAGACTTGCCTCCAACAGACAAGAGTTCTTTCTCCCACCCTGGACATCATTCCATATATATATATATATATATACACACACACACACACATACACACACACACATACAGTCCACTTGCCCAGTTTCCAACATACTTCTATGCAGATACCCTCACTGATTGACTTTGTAGCTTCAAGACTATGTAATGCTAATCAAGGTGGCCAATTGCGACATTCACACTTGCCTCAAGCAGACAAGAGTTCCTTCTCCCACCCTGGATATCATTCCATATACATATATACAGTCCACTTGCCCAGTTTCCAACAGACCTCTATGCCGATACCCTCACTGACTGGCTTTGCAGCTGCATATCCTACCACCATATCTGATTCTATGAGTGTAAGAGCAGTTCAACAGTGGAACTCTCTGCCTCAGAGTGTGGCAGAAGCCCCTTGGGAACTTTCAAGCAGAAGCTGGGTGGCCATCTGTTGGGGAGGCTTTGATGGCGCTTTTCCTGCATTGCAGGGGGTTGGACTAAATGGCCCAAAAGGGAATCTCTCAAAAGGGACTCCAAAAGCATGTAAACATACCATAGAATCATAGAATCAAAGAGTTGGAGGAGACCTCCTGGGCCATCATCCAGTCCAACCCCATTCTGTCAAGAAGCAGGAATATTGCATTCAAATCACCCCTGACAGATGACTATCCAGCCTCTGTTTAAAAGCTTCCAAAGAAGGAGCCTCCACCACACTCCGGGGCAGAGAGTTCCACTGCTGAACGGCTCTCACAGTCAGGAAGTTCTTCCTTGTGTTCAGATGGTATCTCCTCTCTTGTAGTTTGAAGCCATTGTTCCATTGCGTCCTAGTCTCCAAGGAAGCAGAAAGGAAGCTTGCTCCCTCCTCCCTGTGGCTTCCTCTCACATATTTATGCATGGCTATCATATCTCCTCTCAGCCTTCTCTTCTTCAGGCTAAACATGCCCAGCTCCTTAAGCCGCTCCTCATAGGGCTTGTTCTCCAGACCCTTGATCATACCCAACAATACCATGTGGTCCTCCTAAGTCCACAACCATAGATATCCCCATGCTTTGGGAAACAAAGGGATGGGGGTCCGAAACCCAAGCGAAATGCAGCAAAATCCAAGAAGATTGGCACGAAATGTGATTTGGTTTTCTTATTTGAACTCGATTTTTGCAAGCTGCGCATAGAAAGGGATGTGTTTTGCAAAGGAGGCAAAGCAAAGGGACACCTGGCAAAGCAAGCTCTCCAAGGCCCATGAGCCCATTCTTCCCTTTGTCGCCAAACGCCAACGAAATTATGGGTTTCTTTCATTGCCACGAGGCAGAGGAGGCCGCCGGGTCACACAAAAGCAGACGACGAGAGGCTATTTGCATCCTGGCCGACATCCCAGAGAGAGACTGTTTGGAAATTGGGGGGAGAAGGAAGGAAAGGCGAGCCCACATTTGCATCTCCAAATGATTCTGTGCTGTTTTTCTTTTTCTCTCTCCAAAATATAAATATTCAAATATGGAAACTACCTTTTGGGACTCAACTTCCCTAGGAAAGGTTGCAAAGGTCGATGGCGGCCCGGAAAGACGACAACAAAGGCCGAAGATGAGATGGACAAGGAGAGATCTCCCTCTGCAAAGACCCCAACAATTAGGATATTTGGGGCGCTTTGGAGCAAAGACTACTACTACTACTACTATTAATAATAATAATTATTATTATTATTATAAATAATGATATATCTAATATAATAATATAATAATAATATATAATATTATGATATAATAATAATAATAATAATAATAATAATAATACACCTTGGGAAGTGTCTCACATGTGAAGTAATAATAATAATAATAATAATAATAACAAACAATAATATAACAAAAATCAACATCAATTTGGGAAGTGTCCAATGTGAGATCAAATAAAAGCCAGCATAGTGATCTTGTTTGCTGTGAACTAATCTTGTTGTGCATCTAATAATAATAGATAATAATAATAGATAATAATATATAATATAATAATAATAATAATAATAATAATACAACAATTTGGGAAGTGTCCGACGTGTGTTCGAATACAAAAGCCAGCATAGTGATCTTGTTTGCTGTGAACTAATCTTGTTGTGCATCTAATAATAATAGATAATAATAATATAATATAATAATAACCTATAATAATAATATAACCACAACAATAACTTGGGACATGTCCAACTTAATATAATATATAATAATAATAATAATAATAATAATAATAATAATAACAACACTATAATAATAATACAGCAACAACAACTTGGGAAGTGTCCGACGTGTGATTGAATACAAAAGCCAGCAAAGTGATCTTGTTTACTGTGAACTAATCTTGTTGTGCATCTAATAATAATAGATAATAATAGATAATAATAGATAATAATATATAATAATAATAATAATAATAATAATAATAATAATAATACAACAATTTGGGAAGATAATAATATATAATATAATAATAATAATAATAATAATAATAATAATAATAATACAACAACAATTTGGGAAATGTCCAATGTGTGTTCAAATACAAAAGCCAGCATAGTGATCTTGTTTGCTGTGAACTAATCTTGTTGTGCATCTAATAATATTAGATAATAATAATAGATAATAATATATAATATACAATAATGTAATATAACAATAATACAACAACAATTTGGGAAGTGTCCAACGTGTGTTCGAATACAAAAGCCAGCATAGTGATCTTGTTTGCTGTGAACTAATCTTGTTGTGAAACAAATAATAGATAATATAATAATAATATATTATAATAATAGCAAAAACAATAATAACAATATTATCGAGCCACCGTAACTTGACTCCGAAGCACTCCGAAACTTTTCCAAACTTCACCCAAGGCCTATGCAATGAATTCCCAGACATCTAAGGATCAAGTTGGACGACTTTCTCAGTTGCTTAAACTTCCGAAAAACTAGAAAAAGGGGAAGTTCATCACCCGAACCAACAGATCTTACAAAGGAGGAGACATTCAGTGATCCCTCTTTCTTTCTTTCTTTCTTTCTTTCTTTCTTTCTTTCTTTCTTTCTTTCTTTCTTTCTTCCAACCAACCAACCAAACCAACCAACCAACCAACCAACCAACCAAAGCAACCAACCAACCCAACCAAACACCCAACCAACCAACCAACCAACCAACCAAAGCAACAAAGGGTCTTGGGCATGGCCTTCCTCCTCCATCACCCAACATCTCTTTGACCAACCTTGAGCACGTTCTCCTTGGAGCCGGTCCTGGACCTGGTTAAGGACTCGATTCGGGACATAATCCAAATCCCAGATGGATCTGAACGAGTTGACCGGGATCCTTGTGGGCATCCAAAGCAAAGGACCAAGAAGGAGAAGTTGTGGCAGAGGAGGAAGAGGCCCACAGAGAGGAGTCTCACAGGCTTTGTCTGCGCATCCCAGAGCGCACGGCAAGGGAAGTTGGCGGCGGAGGCTGTGGCCAAACTGCACAACTGTTCTCGGGCTGTTCGAAAAGGGCCTTCGCTCCTCCTCCTCCTCTCCGAAGAAGGGATGTGGAAAAGGAGGAGGAGTAGAAGCAGGAGGAAGAGGAGGAGGAGGAGGAGGAGGAGGAAAGCCCAGCCTTGGTTGGGTTTGACATCACTTGAGGGGAAGAGGCTCAGAGAACAGGGGCGGCTCTGTTCCCAAAGACCAAAGCAAGCTTTGGGATGGCCAACAAGGATGCCCCAGTTTCAAAGACCAGCTGTGACCCCCACAAATGATGGATCTGGACCAAACTTGGTACACAGATTCCCCATGACCCACTTTACGTCCTGAGGTAGTTTGGAGGGGGTTGGACCATGCATGATGGGATTTAAGGTACCTTCACTCACTTCCAGACACCACTGCGACCCTCATGAATGACGGACTTTGACCAAACTTGGCACACAGATTCCCCCACAAATGACAAACCTGGACCAAACTTGGTACACAGATTCCCCCACAAATGACAAACCTGGACCAAACTTGGTACACAGATTCCCCCACAAATGACAAACCTGGACCAAACTTGGTACACAGATTCCCCAAGACCCACTTTATGTCCTGAGGTAGTTTGGAGGGGATTGGACCATGGGTGATGGGATTTGAAGCACACTCATTCACGTCCAGAGTCCACTGCGACCACCACGAATGACAGACCTGGACCAAACTTGGCACACAGATTCCCCCACGAATGACGGACCTGGACCAAACTTGGCACACAGATTCCCCCATGAATGACGGACCTGGACCAAACTTGGTACACAGATTCCCCAAGACCCACTTTACGTCCTGAGGTAGTTTGGAGGGGATTGGACCATGGGTGATGGGATTTGAAGCACACTCATTCACGTCCAGAGTCCACTGCGACCACCACGAATGACAAACCTGGACCAAACTTGGCACACAGATTCCCCCACGAATGACGGACCTGGACCAAACTTGGTACACAGATTCCCCCACGAATGACAGACCTGGACCAAACTTGGCACACAGATGATGGGATTTGAAGCACACTCATTCACGTCCAGAGTCCACTGCAACCACCACGAATGACAGACCTGGACCAAACTTGGCACACAGATTCCCCCACGAATGACGGACCTGGACCAAACTTGGCACACAGATGATGGGATTTGAAGCACACTCATTCACGTCCAGAGTCCACTGCAACCACCACGAATGACAGACCTGGACCAAACTTGGCACACAGATTCCCCCACGAATGACGGACCTGGACCAAACTTGGCACACAGATGATGGGATTTGAAGCACACTCATTCACGTCCAGAGTCCACTGCAACCACCACGAATGACAGACCTGGACCAAACTTGGCACACAGATTCCCCCACGAATGACGGACCTGGACCAAACTTGGCACACAGATTCCCCCACGAATGACGGACCTGGACCAAACTTGGCACACAGATGATGGGATTTGAAGCACACTCATTCACGTCCAGAGTCCACTGCGACCACCACGAATGACAGACCTGGACCACACTTGGCACACAGATTCCCCCACGAATGACAGACCTGGACCAAACTTGGCACACAGATGATGGGATTTGAAGCACACTCATTCACGTCCAGAGTCCACTGCGACCACCACGAATGACAGACCTGGACCACACTTGGTACACAGATTCCCCCACGAATGACAGACCTGGACCAAACTTGGCACACAGATGATGGGATTTGAAGCACACTCATTCACGTCCAGAGTCCACTGCGACCACCACGAATGACAGACCTGGACCAAACTTGGCACACAGATTCCCCCACGAATGACGGACCTGGACCAAACTTGGCACACAGATTCCCCCACGAATGACGGACCTGGACCAAACTTGGTACACAGATTCCCCCACGAATGATGGACCTGGACCAAACTTGGTACACAGATTCCCCCACGAATGACAGACCTGGACCAAACTTGGCACACAGATTCCCCCACGAATGACAGACCTGGACCAAACTTGGCACACAGATGATGGGATTTGAAGCACACTCATTCACGTCCAGAGTCCACTGCAACCACCACGAATGACAGACCTGGACCAAACTTGGCACACAGATTCCCCCACGAATGACGGACCTGGACCAAACTTGGCACACAGATTCCCCCACGAATGACAGACCTGGACCAAACTTGGCACACAGATTCCCCCACGAATGACGGACCTGGACCAAACTTGGCACACAGATTCCCCCACGAATGACGGACCTGGACCAAACTTGGCACACAGATTCCCCCACGAATGACAGACCTGGACCAAACTTGGCACACAGATGATGGGATTTGAAGCACACTCATTCACGTCCAGAGTCCACTGTGACCACCACGAATGACAAACCTGGACCAAACTTGGCACACAGATTCCCCCACGAATGACGGACCTGGACCAAACTTGGCACACAGATTCCCCCACGAATGACGGACCTGGACCAAACTTGGCACACAGATTCCCCCACGAATGACAGACCTGGACCAAACTTGGCACACAGATTCCCCCACGAATGACGGACCTGGACCAAACTTGGTACACAGATTCCCCCACGAATGACAGACCTGGACCAAACTTGGCACACAGATGATGGGATTTGAAGCACACTCATTCACGTCCAGAGTCCACTGCAACCACCACGAATGACAGACCTGGACCAAACTTGGCACACAGATTCCCCCACGAATGACGGACCTGGACCAAACTTGGCACACAGATTCCCCCACGAATGACGGACCTGGACCAAACTTGGCACACAGATTCCCCCACGAATGACAGACCTGGACCAAACTTGGCACACAGATTCCCCCACGAATGACGGACCTGGACCAAACTTGGCACACAGATTCCCCCACGAATGACGGACCTGGACCAAACTTGGCACACAGATTCCCCCACGAATGACGGACCTGGACCAAACTTGGCACACAGATTCCCCCACGAATGACGGACCTGGACCAAACTTGGTACACAGATTCCCCCACGAATGACGGACCTGGACCAAACTTGGCACACAGATTCCCCCACGAATGACGGACCTGGACCAAACTTGGTACACAGATTCCCCCACGAATGACAGACCTGGACCAAACTTGGCACACAGATGATGGGATTTGAAGCACACTCATTCACGTCCAGAGTCCACTGCAACCACCACGAATGACAGACCTGGACCAAACTTGGCACACAGATTCCCCCACGAATGACGGACCTGGACCAAACTTGGCACACAGATTCCCCCACGAATGATGGACCTGGACCAAACTTGGCACACAGATTCCCCCACGAATGACAGACCTGGACCAAACTTGGCACACAGATGATGGGATTTGAAGCACACTCATTCACGTCCAGAGTCCACTGCGACCACCACGAATGACAGACCTGGACCAAACTTGGCACACAGATTCCCCCAGGAATGACGGACCTGGACCAAACTTGGCACACAGATTCCCCCACGAATGATGGACCTGGACCAAACTTGGTACACAGATTCCCCCACGAATGACAGACCTGGACCAAACTTGGCACACAGATGATGGGATTTGAAGCACACTCATTCACGTCCAGAGTCCACTGCGACCACCACGAATGACAGACCTGGACCAAACTTGGCACACAGATTCCCCCAGGAATGACGGACCTGGACCAAACTTGGCACACAGATTCCCCATGACCCACTTTACGTCCTGAGGTGGTGTCACTTCCAGACACCACTGTGACCCTCATGAATGACGGACTTTGACCAATCTTGGCTCATAGATTCCCCATGACCCACTTTACATCTTGATATAGATTGGAGGAGGATGGACCATGGGTGATGGGATGTGAAGCACACTCATTCATGTCCAGAGTCCACTGCGACCCCACGAATGACGGACCTGGACCAAACTTGGCACACAGATTCCCCCACGAATGACAGACCTGGACCAAAATTGGTACACAGATTCCCCATGACCCACTTTACGTCCTGAGGTGGTGTCACTTCCAGACACCACTGTGACCCTCATGAATGACGGACTTTGACCAATCTTGGCTCATGGATTCCCCATGACCCACTTCACATCTTGATATAGTTTGGAGGAGGATGGACCATGGGTGATGGGATTTGAAGCACACTCATTCATGTCCGGAGTCCACTGCGACCCCCACGAATAATGGACCTGGACCAAACTTGGTACACAGATTCCCCATGACCCACTTGATGTCCTGATTTGGTTTGGAAGGGATTGGACCATGGATGATGGGATTTGAAGTACCTTCACTCACATCCAGACACCACTGAGACCCTCATGAATGACGGACTTCGACCAATCTTGGCACACAGATTCCCCCACGAAGGACGGACTTCAACCAATCTCAGCACACCGATTGCCCATGACCCACATTATGTCCTGATGTGGTTTGCAGGGGGGTGGACCATGGATGATGGGATTTGAAGTACCTTAACTTCCAGACACCACTGCGACCCCCACAAATGACGTACCTGGACCAGACTTGGCACACAGATTCCCCAAAACCCACTTTATGTCCTGATGTGGTTTGGGGGAGAATGAGCCATGGATGATGGGATTTAAAGTACCTTCATTCACTTCCAGACACCACTGCAACCCTCATGAATGACGGACTTCGACCAATCTTGGCACACAGATTCCCCACGACCCACTTCACATCTTGATATACTTTGGAGGAGGAAGGACCGTGGGTGATGGGATTTGAAGCACACTCATTCACGTCCAGAGTCCACTGCGACCCCCACGAATGACGGACCTGGATCAAACTTGGTACACAGATTCCCCATGACCCATTTTACGTCCTGAGGTAGTTTGGAGGGGATTGGACCATGGATGATGGGATTTAAAGTACTTTCACTCACTTCCAGACACCACTGCGACCCTCATGAATGATGGACTTTGACCAATCTTGGCTCACAGATTCCCCCACGAATGACGAACTTCAACCAATCTCGGCACACAGATTGCCATGACCCACTTTACGTCCTGAGGTAGTTTGGAGGGGATTGGACTATGGATGATGGGATTTGAAGTACCTTCACTTACTTCCAGATATGACAGCAACCCCCACAAAGGACGGACGTCGACCAATCTTGGCACACAGATTGCCCATGAACCACTTTACATCCTGAGGTAGTTTGGAGGAGATTGGACAATGGATAATGGGATTTGAAGTACCTTCACTTCCTTCCAGACACCACTGTGACCACCATGACTGATGGATTTGGACCAAACTTTAGGATGCCCATCAAGGATGCCCCAGTTTCAAAGACAGGTTGTGATCCCCCCGAATGATGGACTTGGACTAAACTTGGCACACAGATTCCCCATGATGCACTTTACATCCTGAGGTAGTTTGGAGGAGGATGGACAATGGATGATGGGGTTTGAAGTACCCTCAATCTGTGTGCCAAGTTTGGTCCAGGTCCGTTATTCGTGGGGGTCACAGTGGTCTCTGGACATGAGAATGGACCAAACTTGGCACACAGATTGCCCATGACCCACATTACGTTCTTAGGTAGTTTGGAGGAGATTGGACCATGGATGATGGGATTCGAAGTACCTTCACTTACTTCCAGACACCACTGCAACCCCCACGAATGACAAACATGGACCATACTTTGCACACAGTCCCCCCATGACCCACTTTATATCCTGATGCAGGTTGGTGGAGGACAGACCATAGATGATGGGATTTGATGCACCCTCATTCACGTCCAGAGACCACTGTGACCCCCATGAATGATGGACCTGGACCAACCTTGGCACACAGTTCCCCCATGACCCACTTTACATCCTGATGCAGGTTGGGGGAGGATGGACTGTGGATTATGGTGTTTGCTGTACCTTCACTTACTTCCAAACACCACTGCAACCCCCACGAATGACAGACCTTGACCAAACTTGGCACGCAGTCCCTCCATGACCCATTTTACATCCTGATCCAGTTTGGGAGAGGATGCATCACAGATGATGGGATTTGTAGTACCTTCACTCACTTCCAGACACCACTGCAACCCCCACGAATGACGGACCTTGACCAAACTTGGCACACAGTCCCTCCATGACCCATTTTACATCCTGATACAGTTTGGGAGAGGATGCATCACAGATGATGGGATTTGTAGTACCTTCACTCACTTCCAGACACCACTGCAACCCCCACGAATGACGGACCTTGACCAAACTTGGCACGCAGTCCCTCCATGACCCATTTTACATCCTGATCCAGTTTGGGAGAGGATGCATCACAGATGATGGGATTTGTAATACCTTCACTCAGTTCGAGACACCACTGCGACCCCCACGAATGACAGACTTGGACCAAACTTGGCACACAGTCCCCCTATGACCCATTTTACATCCTGATCCAGTTTGGGAGAGGATGCATCACAGATGATGGGATTTGTAGTACCTTCACTCACTTCCAGACACGACTGCGACTCCCACAAATGGAGGACCTGAGTATGGGGCCTGCGGCTGTTAGGAATGGTGGGAGTTGAAGTCCAAAACACCTGGAGAGCCCAAGTTAGCTCATGATCTGGAGATTGATTCAAGTAATATAGGAACGAACGCTGCATTAGTATTTCTTTTAATGAGCTGGACATAACCTGGCCAAGCTTATGATGATTTGGACCTTGCCAAACTAAAACTCACTTATTATTATTATTATTATTATTATTATTATTATTATTACTGCGGGAGACCCAAAGCAGCTCAACAGAAAAGCATCAATGTACAAATCGTCCCATTGCATTGAGCCATGGCTGCTACACACATTCCAAGGACAGAAGGAGTCGACACCAAAGCAATCACCCCCAGAAAAGCGAAAAGCGTTTCCATCCCGAAAAGTCACACTTTTGAAAATAGATGTGACGGAACGGAATGTGAACCGAGAACCAAGACGAGGCACATCCGACCTCCACGCATCGGCCTGAAAGAACCCTCCTTTGTTTGCCGTTTCCTCGGTCACGTGGAGAGAACATCCCATGCCTTTGATAACACATGCAGGACGCCTTGCAAAATGCTACACGGGTGGGTCAAAAAGTTTGGCCTCCTGGGTCATAACACCGTTCGGAATGAACCGATAGCAACCAAAGTTGCTCCAAATCATCGCCTGAACTGCCCTCTACGCAAAAATACCTCTCAACAGAGTTGCCATCAATTAGTACACAGCAGCTTTTCTGTTGAGTTCCAGGGCAAGGAAATCAGCTACCGAACAGGAGCTTTTTTGTTGAGTTCCAGGGCCAGAGAAGCAGATGGAGGAAACAGAAGAACGGCCTGCCTCAGGGGAGCGTGCTTGCTCCATCCATGTTCAACATTTACACAAATGATCAGCCACTGCCAGAAGGGACAGAGAGCTTCATCTATGCTGACGATCGTGCCATCACCACTCAAGGAAATCAGCTACCAAACAGGAGCTTTTTTGTTGAGTTCCAGGGCCAGAGAAGCAGATGGCGGAAACAGAAGAACGGCCTGCCTCAGGGGAGCGTGCTTGCTCCATCCATGTTCAACATCTACACAAATGACCAGTGATGAGGGACAGAGTGTTTCATCTATGCCAATGATCGTGCCATCACCGCTCAAGGAAATCAGCTACCGAACAGGAGCTTTTTTGTTGAGTTCCAGGGCCAGAGAAGCAGATGGCGGAAACAGAAGAACGGCCTGCCTCAGGGGAGCGTGCTTACGCCATCAACATTTAATATTTACACAAATGATCAGCCACTGCCAGAAGGGACAGAGTTTAATCTATGCTGACGATCATGCCATCACCACTCCAGTGTAGCTGCACCCAGAGAAAACTACAACTCCCAGGATTCCACCCCGAGGAAAGTAATTGACCCTGGAAAATGACAACTTCCAGGATTCCACCCAGAGGAAAGCCATTGAGCTTGGGAAACGACAGCTACTAAGATTCCACCCAGAGGAAAACCATTGACCTTGCGAAACTACAACTCCCAGGATTCCACCCAGAAGAAAGCCATTGAGCTTGGAAAATGACAACTCCCAGGATTCCACCCAGAGGAAAGCCATTGACCTTGGGAAACTACAACTCCCAGGATTCCACCCAGAGGAAAGCCATTGACCCTGGAAAACGACAACTCCCAGGATTCCACCCAGAGCAAAGCCATTGAGCTTGGGAAATGACAACTCCCAGGATTTCGCCCAGAAAGCCATTGACCTTGGGAAACTACAACTCCCAGGATTCCACCCAGAGGAAAGCCACTGAACCTGGAAAGTGACAACTCCTAGGATTCCACCCAGAGGGAAGCCATTGACCTTGGGAAACTACAACTCCCAGGATTCCACCCAGAGGAAAGCCACTGAACCTGGAAAGTGACAACTCCTAGGATTCCACCCAGAGGAAAGACATTGACTTTGAGAAACTACAACTCCCAGGATTCCACCCAGAGGAAAGCCATTGACCCTGGAAAACGACAACTCCCAGGATTCCACCCAGAGCAAAGCCATTGAGCTTGGGAAATGACAACTCCCAGGATTTCGCCCAGAAAGCCATTGACCTTGGAAAACTACAACTCCCAGGATTCCACCCAGAGGAAAGCCATTGAACTTGGGAAACAACAACTCCTAGGATTCCACCCAGAGGAAAGCCATTGAGCTTGGGAAATGACAACTCCTAGGATTCCACCCAGAGGAAAGCCATTGACCTTGGGAAACTACAACTCCCAGGATTCCACCCAGAGGAAAGCCATTGAACTTGGGAAACAACAACTCCTAGGATTCCACCCAGAGGAAATCCACTGAGTTTGGGAAACGACAACTCCTAGGATTCCACCCAGAGGAAAGCCATTGAGCTTGGGAAACTACAACTCCCAGGATTCCACCGAGAGAAAAGCCATTGACCCTGGAAAATGACAATTCCCAGGATTCCACCCAGAGGAAAGCCATTGAGCTTGGGAAATGACAACTCCCAGGATTTTGCCCAGAAAGCCATTGAGTTTGGGAAACTACAACTCCTAGGCTTCCACCCAGAGGAGACAAAGTGGCTTAGCATAAAAGCATTAGCATACTATTGACCATATACAAATATGCAAACATCACAACAGAATTAAATAATTTTTTTTACTTTTTTCTGGTTGTAAACATGCCAAACTCTTCCTTCACTTTCTGAAACTTACAGAAAAGCGCCGGAGAGGGATCCAATGGCAAAGCGGGGTCTTTTTCCAGCTCCGAAAATCCCCCAAATCAGCCTGGTTGGGCCAAAGGAAGGGACTGGACTGGGACGAAATGTCCCTTTTTCCGGCTTCCTAACCCTCGGGCCTCCTTCTTGACCTTCCTGGTTATTCATTGACTCGAATCAGCTGGATCCTAGCAGCTGCGGGCGGCTGTTTTCGCACACACAACAAGAGCGCACACCCAAAAATATACAAAGGCTAGGGCGGTGTGCTGGCAGATGGATTCCTATTTCAAAGATAGCCATCTGTTGGGAGTGTTTTGATTGTGCTATTCTTTCCAACAGCCATATAACCTTCATGCTCAGTCTTTACCCTATGGACCAGCATTTCTCAACTTGGGGGTCGCGGCCACTGGAGGGGTTGTGACTGGGTTTCAAAGGGTCGCACGGCCTGCCTCAGGGGAGCGTGCTTGCCCCATCCATGTTCAACATCTACAAAAATGACCAGCCATTGCCAGAAGGGACAGAGAGTTTCATCTATGCTGATGATCGTGCCATCACCACTCAAGGAAATCAGCCACCGAACAGGAGCTTTTCTGTTGAGTTCTAGGGCCAGAGAAGCAGACGGCGGAAACAGAAGAACGGCCTGCCTCAGGGGAGCGTGCTTGCTCCATCCATGTTCAACATCTACACAAATGACCAGCCACTGCCAGAAGGGACAGAGAGCTTCATCTATGCTGATGATTGTGCCATCACCGCTCAAGCAGGGAGCTTTGAGATGGTAGAACAGAAGCTCTCCGAAGCTCTAGGTGCCCTTACTGCCTGTTACAGGGAAAACAAGCTTGCTCCATCCATGTTCAACATCTACACAAATGACCAGCCACTGCCAGAAGGGACAGAGAGTGTCATCTATGCTGATGACTGTGCCATCACCGCTCAAGCAGGGAGCTTTGAGATGGTAGAACAGAAGCTTTCCGAAGCTCTAGGTGCTCTTACTGCCTATTTTCCAGCTGATCCCTAGTCCATCTAAAACACAGACATGTGCCTTTCCTCTCAAGAACAGACAAGCATCCCGAGCTCTGAGGATTATGACCTGGGAAGGAATCCCACTGGAGCATTGCAGCGCACCCAAATCCCTGGGAGGAGTCACTCTGGACCGTGCTCTGACCTACAAGAAGCACTGCCTGAACATCAAGCAAAAAGCGGGTGCTAGAAACAATATAATATGAAAGGTGACTGGCACAACCTGGGGATCACAACCAGACACAGTGAAGACATCTGCCCTTGCGCTATGCTACTCTGCTGCTGCGTATGCATGCCCAGTGTGGAACACATCTCACCACGCTCAAACAGTGGATGTGGCTCTTAATGAGACATGCCGCATTATCACAGGGTGCCTGCGCCCTACACCACTGGAGAAATGACACTGCTTAGCCGGTATTGCACCACCTGACATCCGCCGGGAAGTAGCAGCCAATAGTGAAAGGACCAAGGCAGAGACATCTCCAGCTCATCCCTTGTTTGAATATCAGCCAGCACGTCAACGACTTAAATCTAGAAATAGTTTTCTAAGATCTACAGAGACACTTGCTGGAACACCTCAGCAAGCGAGAGTCCAAAAGTGGCAGGCTCAAATCAATGACTGATACCAAATGAGAGACTCCCCCCTGGGCACACAGAAGACTGGGTGACCTGGAAGGCACTGAACAGACTGCGCTCGGGCACCACGAGATGCAGAGCCAACCTCAAGAAATGGGGGTAAAAAGTGGAATCCTCAACATGCGAGTGTGGAGAGGAGCAAACCACTGACCACCTGCTGCAATGCACCCTGAGCCCTGCAAATCCTCCCACCAAAATCCCTCCTCCGCTGTGATTGGCCGGCTTCCCATCCAAGGGGAGGGCTCTTTCTGAGACTCCAAGGGAGAGCAGGCATGCTTGGCACATTGGTGCGTATGTGTGTGCAAGGGAGAGCGTGCAAGGCTGGAGGGAGGCTCACATCATTAAGTCACCCCATGGGGGTTCTGTGTGAGAAGTTTGGCCCAATTCTATCATTGGTGAGGTTTGATTGTAGGTGGACTATAAATCCCAGCAACTACGACTCCCAAATGTCAAGGTCTATTTTCCCCAAACTCCAGCAGTATTCACATTTGGGTATATTGAGTATCAGTGCCAAGTCTGGTCCAGATCCATCATTGTTTGAGTCTCTGGATGTAGGTGAACTATAACTCCCAAACTCAAGGTCAATGCCCACCAAACCCTTCCAGTATTTTCTGTTGGTCATGGAGTTCTATGTGCAGAGTTTGGTTCAATCCCATTGTTGGTGGAGTTCAGAGTGCTCTTTGGTTGTAGGTGAACTATATATCCCAGCAACTACAACTTCCAAATGTCAAGGTCTATTTTCCCCAAACTCCATTAGTTTTCATATTTGGGCATATTGAGCATTGACCTTGAGTTTGGGAGTTGTAGTTCACCTGCATCCAGAGAGCACCCTGGACAAAAACAATGATGGATCTGGACCGAACTTGGTACAAATACTCAAGTTGCTGAGATTTATAGTTCACCTACAATCAAAGAGCAACTACAACTCCCAAATGTCAAGGTCTATTTTCCCCAAACTCCATCAGTTTTCACATTTGGGTATTTTCTGTTGGTCATGGGAGTTCTGTGTGCAGAGTTTGGTTCAATTCAATCATTGGTGGAGTTCAGAGTGCTCTTTGGTTGTAGGTGAACTAGAAATCCCAGCAACTACAACTCCCAAATGACAAAATCACCACTCCACCCCACCCCAACCCCATAACAATACCACTATGACAGTTCTGAAGTAGCAACGAAAATAATGTCATGGTTGGGGGTCAACACATAATCCTGAGAGTTGCAGTTTCCCAAGGTCAGTGGCATTAGGAAGGTTGAGGATCGCTGCCAGATTTGCCCCGGCCTTGCAAGGAAACGTCTGGAATATTAAAATTGCGTCTGCCTGGCAAAAGAGCCTTTTCCGGTGCCTTTGGCCCTTGCCCGGCTATTGTCTGAGAACAGAGCCAAGTACTTGGAAACCCTTTGAAATGTGATTTTCGGTTCCACTGTGTCCATTGCACACACACACACACCCCTTCCTGTTAAATCCTGTTTGGCTCCCATTCCGCTCACTTCTCTCCCGGAGTTGTTTGTCTTCGGTTTTCCAAGACACAGTTTTCTATGCCGTGGGAAACTACAACTCCCAGGATTCCATCCAGAGGAAAGGCGTTAAACCCTGGAAAACCACAACTCTCAGGATTCCACCCAGAGGAAAGCCATTGAGCTAGGGAAACAATAACTTCCGGGATTCCACCCAGAGGAAAGGCGTTAAACCCTGGAAAACCACAACTCCCATGATTCCACCCAGGGGAAAGCAATTGGCCTTGGAAAACTGCAACTCCCAGGATTCCACCCAGAGGAACAGCATTAACCCTGGAAAACTACGACTTCCAGGATTCCACCCAGGGGAAGGCAGGTTGAGCCCCACTGCCATGCCTCAAGGCGATGGAATCCTAGGAGTTGTAGTTTCCTGAGGTCAATGGATTTCCCCTGGGTGGAATCCTGGAAGTCGTAGTTTTCCAGGATTAACGCCGTTCCCCTGAGTGGAATCCTGGAAGTCGTAGTTTTCCAGGATTAATGCCGTCCCCCTGGGTGGAATCCTGGAAGTCATAGTTTTCCAGGGTTAATGCCTTTCCTCTGGATGGAATTCTGGGAGTTGTAGCTTTCCAGGGTCAATGGCTTTCCCCTGGGCGGAATCATGGGAGTTGTAGTTTTCCAGGGTTAGCACCTTTCCTCTGGATGGAATTCTGGGAGTTGTAGCTTTCCAGGGTCAATGGCTTTCCCCTGGGTTGAATCCCAGGAGTTGTAGTTTTCCAAGGCCAATGGCTTTCCCCTGGGTGGAATCCTGGGAATTGTAGTTTTTCCTCTGGGTGGAATCCTGGGATTTGTAGTTTCCCAAGGTCAATGACTTTCCCCTGGGTGGAATCCCAGGATTTGTAGTTTTCCAGGGTCAGTGGCTTTCCTCTGGATGGAATCCTGGGAGTTGTAGTTTCCTAGGGTCAATGGCTTTCCTCCAGATGGAATCCTGGGAGTTGTGGTTTTCCAGGATCAATGGCTTTCACTTGGGTGGAATCCTGGGGGTTGTAGTTTCCCAAGGTCAATGTCCGTCCTCTGGGTGCAGCTACACTGGAGAATGAAGGCAGTCTGATCCGCATTCGAACTGCCACGGCTCAATGTGATATAATCCTGGGAGTTGTCGTTTCCCAAGGTCAATGGCTTTTCCCTGGGCGGAATCCTGGGAGTTGTAGTTTTCCAAGGTCAATGGCTTTTCCCTGGGAGGAATCCTGGGAGTTGTAGTTTTTCAAGGTTAATGCCTTTCCTGTGGGTGGAATCCTGGGGGTTGTAGTTTCCCAAGGTCAATGTCCGTCCTCTGGGTGCAGCTACACTGGAGAATGAAGGCAGTCTGATCGCCATTTAAACTGCCACGGCTCAATGTGATATAATCCTGGGAGTTGTCGTTTCCCAAGGTCAGTGGCTTTTCCCTGGGCGGAATCCTGGGATTTGTAGTTTCCCAAGGTCAACGACTTTCCCCTGGGTGGAATCCCGGGATTTGTAGTTTTCCAGGGGCAGTGGCTTTCCTCTGGATGGAATCCTGGGAATTGTAGTTTTCCAAGGCCAATGGCTTCCCCTTGGGTGGAATCCTGAAAGTCGTAGTTTTCCAGGGTTAATGCCTTTCCTCTGGATGGAATTCTGAGAGTTGTAGTTTCCCAAGGTCAATGGCTTTCCTCCAGATGGAATCCTGGAAGTTGTAATTTTCCAAGGTTAATGCCTTTCCTTTGGGTGGAATCTTGGAAGTCGTAGTTTTCCAGGATTAATGTCTTTCCTCTGGATGGAATCCTGGGAGTTGTAGTTTTCCAAGGCCAATGGCTTTACTGTGGGTGTAATCCTGGGAATTGTAGTTTCCCAAGGTCAATGGCTTTTCCCTGGGAGTTGTAGTTTCCTGGGGACGGTGGCATTTCCTTTGTGCGCACCGACACCAGAGCTCCGGCTGGGAGGTCCAAAGGGCCACTCCCTAAACTACAAATCCCAGGATTTCTTAAAATGTTGCACTGCTTGGAAAGGAAAGAGATATAGCTAAATATAGAGCCTATTAATGTACATATATATATAGATTAGATATCTAGATATATAGATATATAATCAGCAAGCCTTGCGTCATTCTTTCCAGAGCAAAGTTGGCAAGGAGGGCCTTCTCTTGGGAATCCCGACATCTCCCCTCTCGCTCCGTTCCTTCGGGATTCGGCACTCCCTCTTTCCAAATTGGGCGAGGAAAGGCAGAGAGAGGAGCGATGGAGAGGAAAGCTATATATATCCCGCAGGAACATGACTGCGAGGAACACCCACGTCCCTTCTGTGAGATTCCTGGAGGCCAGAAATGATGAGTTTTTGGCCTGGAAAAATGACAGAAAAATCCCAAAAGAGGGAAGATTGAGCAAACTTCGGCCTTCTGGGTCTTTTGGACTCCAACTCCCATTATTCCTAACAGCCTACAAGTCCCAAACTCAAGGTCAACGACCACCCAACCCTTCCAGTACTTTCTGTTGGTCGTAGGAGTTCTGAATTCCAAGTTTGGCCCAATTCCATCATTGGTGGAGTTCAGCGTGCTCTCTGATTGTAGGTGAACTATAAATCCCAGCAACTACAACTCTCTGAATGCCAAGGTCTATTTTCTCCAAACTCCACCAATGTTCACACCAAACCGTGCAAGTATTCTGTGTGCAAGAGTTCTGTGTGCCAAGTTTGGTTCAATTCCATCATTGGTGGAGTTCAGAGTGCTCTCTGATTGTAGGTGAACTATAAATCCCAGCAACTACAACTCCTGAATGCCAAGATCCATTTTCCCCTAAACTCCACGAGTGATCTCAATTGAGCAGACTGAGTATCCTTGCCAAGTCTGGACCAATTCCATCATTGGTGGAGTTCAGCGTGCTCTCTGATTGTAGGTGAACTATAAATCTCAGCAACTACAACTCTCTGAATGCCAAGGTCTATTTTCTCCAAACTCCACCAGTGTTCACACCAAACCCCGCAAGTATTCTGTGTGCAAGAGTTCTGTGTGCCAAGTTTGGCCCAATTCCATTGTTGGTGGAGTTTGGGCATATTGAGTATATCCTTGCCAAGTCTGGTCCAGATCCATCATTGTTTGAGACTCTGGATGTAGGTGAACTACAACTCCCAAACTCAAGGTCAACGCCCACCAAACCCTTCCAGTATTTTCTGTTGGTCGTGGGAGTTCTGTTTGCAAAGTTTGGCCAATTCCATCATTGGTGGAGTTCAGCGTGCTCTCTGATTGTAAGTGAACTATAAATCCCAGCAACTCCAACTTCTAAATACCAAGGTCTATTTTCCCCGAACTCCACTAGTGTTCACATTTGGCCGTATTGAGTATTTGTACCAAGTCTGGTCCAGATCCATCATTGTTTGAGTCTCTGGATGTAGGTGAACTACAACTCCCAAACGCAAGGTCAATGCCCACCACACCCTGATGTTATGTTTGGGGGGATCACCACAACATGAGGAACTCTACTAAGGGGTCGCGGCCTTAGGATGAGTCTCTGGATGTAGGTGAACTACAACTCTCAAACTCAAGGTCAATGCCCACCACACCCTGATGTTATGTTTGGGGGGATCACCGCAACATGAGGAACTCTACTAAGGGGTCGCGGCCTTAGGATGAGTCTCTGGATGTAGGTGAACTACAACTCCCAAACTCAAGGTCAATGCCCACCACACCCTGATGTTATGTTTGGGGAGATCACCGCAACATGAGGAACTCTACTAAGGGGTCGCGGCCTTAGGATGAGTCTCTGGATGTAGGTGAACTACAACTCCCAAACTCAAGGTCAATGCTCACCACACCCTGATGTTATGTTTGGGGGGATCACCACAACATGAGGAACTCTACTAAGGGGTCGCGGTCTTAGGATGAGTCTCTGGATGTAGGTGAACTACAACTCCCAAACTCAAGGTCAATGCCCACCACACCCTGATGTTATGTTTGGGGGGATCACCGCAACATGAGGAACTCTACTAAGGGGTTGCTGGATGTAGGTGAACTACAACTCCCAAACTCAAGGTCAATGCCCACCACACCCTGATGTTATGTTTGGGGGGGTCACCACAACATGAGGAACTCTACTAAGGGGTCGCGGCCTTAGGATGAGTCTCTGGATGTAGGTGAACTACAACTCCCAAACGCAAGGTCAATGCCCACCACACCCTGATGTTATCTTTGGGGGGGTCACCACAACATGAGGAACTCTACTTAGGGGTCGCGGCCTTAGGATGAGTCTCTGGATGTAGGTGAACTACAACTCCCAAACTCAAGGTCAATGCCCACCACACCCTGATGTTATGTTTGGGGGGATCACCACAACATGAGGAACTCTACTAAGGGGTCGCGGCCTTAGGATGAGTCTCTGGATGTAGGTGAACTACAACTCCCAAACGCAAGGTCAATGCCCACCACACCCTGATGTTATGTTTGGGGGGATCACCACAACATGAGGAACTCTACTAAGGGGTCGCGGCCTTAGGATGAGTCTCTGGATGTAGGTGAACTACAACTCTCAAACTCAAGGTCAATGCCCACCACACCCTGATGTTATGTTTGGGGGGATCACCGCAACATGAGGAACTCTACTAAGGGGTCGCGGCCTTAGGATGAGTCTCTGGATGTAGGTGAACTACAACTCCCAAACTCAAGGTCAATGCCCACCACACCCTGATGTTATGTTTGGGGAGATCACCGCAACATGAGGAACTCTACTAAGGGGTCGCGGCCTTAGGATGAGTCTCTGGATGTAGGTGAACTACAACTCCCAAACTCAAGGTCAATGCTCACCACACCCTGATGTTATGTTTGGGGGGATCACCACAACATGAGGAACTCTACTAAGGGGTCGCGGTCTTAGGATGAGTCTCTGGATGTAGGTGAACTACAACTCCCAAACTCAAGGTCAATGCCCACCACACCCTGATGTTATGTTTGGGGGGATCACCGCAACATGAGGAACTCTACTAAGGGGTTGCTGGATGTAGGTGAACTACAACTCCCAAACTCAAGGTCAATGCCCACCACACCCTGATGTTATGTTTGGGGGGGTCACCACAACATGAGGAACTCTACTAAGGGGTCGCGGCCTTAGGATGAGTCTCTGGATGTAGGTGAACTACAACTCCCAAACGCAAGGTCAATGCCCACCACACCCTGATGTTATCTTTGGGGGGGTCACCACAACATGAGGAACTCTACTTAGGGGTCGCGGCCTTAGGATGAGTCTCTGGATGTAGGTGAACTACAACTCCCAAACTCAAGGTCAATGCCCACCACACCCTGATGTTATGTTTGGGGGGATCACCACAACATGAGGAACTCTACTAAGGGGTCGCGGCCTTAGGATGAGTCTCTGGATGTAGGTGAACTACAACTCCCAAACGCAAGGTCAATGCCCACCACACCCTGATGTTATGTTTGGGGGGTCACCACAACATGAGGAACTCTACTAAGGGGTCGCGGCCTTAGGATGAGTCTCTGGATGTAGGTGAACTACAACTCCCAAACTCACGGTCAATGCCCACCACACCCTGATGTTATGTTTGGGGGGTCACCGCAACATGAGGAACTCTACTAAGGGGTCGCGGCCTTAGAATGAGTCTCTGGATGGAGGTGAACTACAACTCCCAAACGCAAGGTCAATGCCCACCACACCCTGATGTTATGTTTGGGGGGTCACCACAACATGAGGAACTCTACTAAGGGGTCGCGGCCTTAGGATGAGTCTCTGGATGTAGGTGAACTACAACTCCCAAACTCACGGTCAATGCCCACCACACCCTGATGTTATGTTTGGGGGGTCACCGCAACATGAGGAACTCTACTAAGGGGTCGCGGCCTTAGAATGAGTCTCTGGATGGAGGTGAACTACAACTCCCAAACTCAACGTCAATGCCCACCACACCCTGATGTTATGTTTGGGGGGAATCACCGCAACATGAGGAACTCTACTAAGGGGTCGCGGCCTTAGGATGAGTCTCTGGATGTAGGTGAACTACAACTCCCAAACTCAAGGTCAATGCCCACCACACCCTGATGTTATGTTTGGGGGATCACCACAACATGAGGAACTCTACTAAGGGGTCGCGGCCTTAGGATGAGTCTCTGGATGTAGGTGAACTACAACTCCCAAACTCACGGTCAATGCCCAGCACACCCTGATGTTATATTTGGGGGATCACCACAACATGAGGAACTCTACTAAGGGGTCTCGGCCTTAGGATGAGTCTCTGGATGTAGGTGAACTACAACTCCCAAACTCAAGGTCAATGCCCACCACACTCTGATGTTATGTTTCGGGGGATCACCGCAACATGAGGAACTCTACTAAGGGGTCGCGGCCTTAGGATGAGTCTCTGGATGTAGGCGAACTACAACTCCCAAACTCAAGGTCAATGCCCACCACACCCTGATGTTATGTTTGGGGAGAGCGATGGAAGGGAATCTGGGTCCTTGGGTGGGAAAACCTGGCTTGTTTGTGTGCTCGGCTGGCCACTCCCCGCCAGCTGTTGTGTCGCCGCAACGGTTGGCCCCAACGGCTGAAATTACAATCCGACTGGAAAAAATTGGGGAATCGAGGGAGTCTGGGAGAGAGCCTTAATCCTCTTGATCCCTCCAAACAGGTGCTCCCTGGGAAATGGACGGGATATTGTTTTCCCGAACTACGTCATCACCCATCGTCCCCCAGTTCAAACTGGTTTAACATAGGCGGGTTGAGTCAGAGGTGGCCCTAGGAATTTTCAACGGTAGACCTCTTCCCCCCCCCCCCCCTTCGTGGGAGTTCTGTGTGCCATATTTGGTTCAATTCCATCCTTGGTGGAGTTCAGAGTGCGCTTTGATTGTCGGTGAACTATACATCCCCGTAACTACAACCCGCCTATGTCAAGGTCTATTTTCCCCCAAGAGTACCCCTGGGCAAAATCAACTCTACTGCAACTGCTTACTTTGCGTAAGGGTTGAGCCACCCCTGTCCCAACTCCATTGGTGGAGTTCAGAATGCTCTTTCATTGTCGGTGAACTATACATCCCCGTAACTACAACTCGCATATGTCAAGGTCTATTTTCCCCCAAGAGCACCCCTGGGCAAAATCAACTCTACTGCGACTGCTTACTATGCGTATGGGTTGAGCCGCCCCTGTCCGAACTCCATTGGTGGAGTTCAGCATGCTCTTTGATTGTCGGTGAACTATACATCCCCGTAACTACAACTCGCATATGTCAAGGTCTATTTTCCCCCAAGAGCACCCCTGGGCAAAATCAACTCTACTGCAACTGCTTACTTTGCGTATGGGTTGAGCCGCCCCTGTCCCAACTCCATTGGTGGAGTTCAGAATGCTCTTTGATTGTAGGTGAACTATACATCCCAGTAACTACAACTCGCCTATGTCAAGGTCTATTTTCCCCCAAGAGCACCCATGGGCAAAATCAACTCTACTGTGACTGCTTACTTTGCGTATGGGTTGAGCCGCCCCTGTCCCAACTCCATTGGTGGAGTTCAGAATGCTCTTTGATTGTAGGTGAACTATACATCCCAGTAACTACAACTCGCCTATGTCAAGGTCTATTTTCCCCCAAGAGCACCCATGGGCAAAATCAACTCTACTGTGACTGCTTACTTTGCGTAAGGGTTGAGCCGCCCCTGCCCCAACTCCATTGGTGGAGTTCAGCATGCTCTTTGATTGTCGGTGAACTATACATCCCAGTAACCATAACTCGTCTATGTCAAGGTCTATTTTCCCCCAAGAGCACCCCTGGGCAATATCAACTCTACCACGACTGCTTACTATGCGTATGGGTTGAGCCGCCCCTGCCCCAACTCCATTGGTGGAGTTCAGCATGCTCCTTGATTGTCGGTGAACTATACATCCCAGTAACTACAACTCGCCTATGTCAAGGTCTATTTTCCCCCAAGAGCACCTCTGGGCAAAATCAACTCTACTGCGACTGCTTACTATGCGTATGGGTTGAGCCGCCCCTGCCCCAACTCCATTGGTGGAGTTCAGCATGCTCTTTGATTGTCGGTGAACTATACATCCCAGTAACTACAACTCGCCTATGTCAAGGTCTATTTTCCCCCAAGAGCACCCCTGGGCAAAATCAACTCTACTGCAACTGCTTACTTTGCGTATGGGTTGAGCCGCCCCTGTCCCAACTCCATTGGTGGAGTTCAGAATGCTCTTTGATTGTAGGTGAACTATACATCCCAGTAACTACAACTCGCCTATGTCAAGGTCTATTTTCCCCCAAGAGCACCCATGGGCAAAATCAACTCTACTGTGACTGCTTACTTTGCGTAAGGGTTGAGCCGCCCCTGCCCCAACTCCATTGGTGGAGTTCAGCATGCTCTTTGATTGTCGGTGAACTATACATCCCAGTAACCATAACTCGTCTATGTCAAGGTCTATTTTCCCCCAAGAGCACCCCTGGGCAATATCAACTCTACCACGACTGCTTACTATGCGTATGGGTTGAGCCGCCCCTGCCCCAACTCCATTGGTGGAGTTCAGCATGCTCCTTGATTGTCGGTGAACTATACATCCCAGTAACTACAACTCGCCTATGTCAAGGTCTATTTTCCCCCAAGAGCACCTCTGGGCAAAATCAACTCTACTGCGACTGCTTACTATGCGTATGGGTTGAGCCGCCCCTGCCCCAACTCCATTGGTGGAGTTCAGCATGCTCTTTGATTGTCGGTGAACTATACATCCCAGTAACCATAACTCGTCTATGTCAAGGTCTATTTTCCCCCAAGAGCACCCCTGGGCAATATCAACTCTACCACGACTGCTTACTATGCGTATGGGTTGAGCCGCCCCTGCCCCAACTCCATTGGTGGAGTTCAGCATGCTCCTTGATTGTCGGTGAACTATACATCCCAGTAACTACAACTCGCCTATGTCAAGGTCTATTTTCCCCCAAGAGCACCTCTGGGCAAAATCAACTCTACTGCGACTGCTTACTATGCGTATGGGTTGAGCCGCCCCTGCCCCAACTCCATTGGTGGAGTTCAGCATGCTCTTTGATTGTCGGTGAACTATACATCCCAGTAACCATAACTCGTCTATGTCAAGGTCTATTTTCCCCCAAGAGCACCCCTGGGCAATATCAACTCTACCACGACTGCTTACTATGCGTATGGGTTGAGCCGCCCCTGCCCCAACTCCATTGGTGGAGTTCAGCATGCTCCTTGATTGTCGGTGAACTATACATCCCAGTAACTACAACTCGCCTATGTCAAGGTCTATTTTCCCCCAAGAGCACCTCTGGGCAAAATCAACTCTACTGCGACTGCTTACTATGCGTATGGGTTGAGCCGCCCCTGCCCCAACTCCATTGGTGGAGTTCAGCATGCTCTTTGATTGTCGGTGAACTATACATCCCAGTAACCATAACTCGTCTATGTCAAGGTCTATTTTCCCCCAAGAGCACCCCTGGGCAATATCAACTCTACCACGACTGCTTACTATGCGTATGGGTTGAGCCGCCCCTGCCCCAACTCCATTGGTGGAGTTCAGCATGCTCCTTGATTGTCGGTGAACTATACATCCCAGTAACTACAACTCGCCTATGTCAAGGTCTATTTTCCCCCAAGAGCACCTCTGGGCAAAATCAACTCTACTGCGACTGCTTACTATGCGTATGGGTTGAGCCGCCCCTGCCCCAACTCCATTGGTGGAGTTCAGCATGCTCTTTGATTGTCGGTGAACTATACATCCCAGTAACCATAACTCGTCTATGTCAAGGTCTATTTTCCCCCAAGAGCACCCCTGGGCAATATCAACTCTACCACGACTGCTTACTATGCGTATGGGTTGAGCCGCCCCTGCCCCAACTCCATTGGTGGAGTTCAGCATGCTCCTTGATTGTCGGTGAACTATACATCCCAGTAACTACAACTCGCCTATGTCAAGGTCTATTTTCCCCCAAGAGCACCTCTGGGCAAAATCAACTCTACTGCGACTGCTTACTTTGCGTAAGGGTTGAGCCGCCCCTGGGTCGGGTTTAAACCCAACTTTGATGGCAGCGTCCAAACTGGAATCGGGTTCTAGGAAATCAAGCGCACGGGGCAACGCTAAGCAGGCTCCCAACTTTTTCAGCTGAGAAACCCTTTAGATTCTGTATCTCTCTATCTAATCATGGATCTGTCTATCATCCATCATCCATCTATAGCTTATCTAATGTATCTATCTATCTATCTATCTATCTATTCTATCTATCTATCTATTCAATCTATTAATTATCCATCTTCTATAGCTATCTATATCTTTCTATCTATCTATGTATCCATCCATCCATTCATCCATCCATCCACCCACCTATCTATCTATCTATTTGATCTATTACTCATCCATCTTCTATAGCTATCTCTATCTATATCTTTCTATCTTTCTATCTTTCTATCTATCTATCTATCTATCTATCTATTTGATCTATTAATCATCCATCTTCTATAGCTATCTCTATCTATCTTTCTATCTATCTATCTATCTATCTATCTATCTATCTATCTATGTATCCATCCATCCATCCATGCACCCACCCATCCATCCATCCATCCATCCATCCATCCATCCATCCATCCATCTATCTATCTATCTATCTATCTATCTATCTATCTCTATTCCTTCTAGCCACCTCTGTCTGTCTATCTATCTATCTATCTATCTATCTATCTATCTATCTATCTATTTGATCTATTAATCATCCATCTTCTATAGCTATCTCTATCTATCTATCTATCTATCTATCTATCCATCTATCCATCCATCTATCCTATCATATCTGTCTATCAGATCTATTAATCATCCGTCTATAGCTATCTACCATCTGTCTATCTATCTATCTATCTATCTATCTATCTATTTGATCTATTAATCATCCATCTTCTATAGCTATCTCTATCTATCTATCTATCTATCTATCCATCTATCCATCCATCTATCCTATCATATCTGTCTATCAGATCTATTAATCATCCGTCTATAGCTATCTACCATCTGTCTATCTATCTATCTATCTATCTATCTATCTATCAATTCGATCTATTAATCATCCACCTATAGCTCTCTATCTCTATCTATATCTATCTATCTGTCTGTCTGTCTGTCTGTCTGTCTGTCTGTCCGTCCGTCCGTCCATCCATCCACCCACCCATCCACCCACCCACCCATCCATCCATCCATCTTTCCTATCTATCTATCTATTCGATCTATTAATCATCCACCTATCTATCTATCTATCTATCTATCTATCTATCTATCTCTATCCATCCATCCATCCATCCATCCATCCATCCATCCATCCACCCACCCATCCATCCATCTTTCATATCTATCTATCTATCTATCTATCTATCTATCTACCTATCTATCTATCAGATCTATTAATCATCCATCTATAGCTATCTACCATCAGATAGATCGAATAGTCTATCTATCTATTCGATCTATTAATCATCCACCTATAGCTCTCTATCTCTTCCTTCCTATCTATCTATCTATCTATCTATCTATCTATCTATCTATCTATCCACTCATCCACCCACCCACCCATCCATCCATCCATCCATCCATCTTTCATATCTATCTATCCATCTATCCATCCATCCATCCATCTATCCATCTATCTACATAATAATAATAATAATAATAATAATAATAATAATAATAATAATAGAAACCCCAGAGGCCATCCAGTCCAACCCCTTTTAATAATAATAATAATAATAATAATAATAATAATAGGAGCAACTTCAGGGACCATCCAGTCCCAACCCCTTTATTCTGCCGTGCAGGAAAAGTACAATCAAAGCACCCCCAACAGATGGCCACTTTGCCTTCGTAATAAATAATAATAATGATGCATAATAATAATAATAGCAACTCTAGGGGCCATCCAGTCCAACCCCTTTTATTGTGCCATGCAAAAAAAAGCACAATCAAAGCACCCCAACAGATGGCCACCCAACCTTTATAATTATTATGATTATGATTATTAATTAATTAATTAATTAATGATACATAATAATAATAATAATATGTATCTCTATTTTTGCATGGCACAATAAAAGGGGTTGAGTCCAACCCCTTGAGTCCAACCCCTTTTATTGTGCCATGCAAAAAAAAGCACAATGAAAGCACCCCAACAGATGGCCACTCAACATTTTTATTATTATTATTATTATTATTATTATTATTATTATTAAATAATAATAATAATAATAATAATAATAATAATAATAATAGCAGAAACCCCTTCTGAATATGCTTCATGGAAGACCACTGATTTACACAATTGAATGAACGCAGTTTGACCCCACTTTGACTACCATGGCTGCATGATGATATGGAGGGTCTTGGGAGTTATAGTTTTGCAAGACCCATAGCTTTTCCATTGCAGAACGTTTCTATTGTAAGTGACTTCTGGGGCGATGCAAAGAAAGGACTGATCTTTGGCCAGAAAACCCTGCAAAAGGATTCACCCGAAGCCCCCAGACCCATTATTTTTCTGCCCGGGGGGGGGGCTCCCCATGCCTTTTGCACAGCCGGTTCTTTGAAGAGAAGCGTTATTTATAGCCCACCGAACCCACCCCTTTTGCAAGAGGAAACTACTAATCTGCTGCCCCACACTTCCTTTTCCAAAGCATCTGGGAGAGTTTTTGCAGGCAGACTTCCTCTCTCTGCAAAGCCAAAAAGGCCCCCCTTTGCCAGGCCCCATTTTGACTTGGGTGGGTTCGGGGAGGGTTTCCTGAGTGGACTGCAAACACTGGGGGGCAAACAAACAAAGCCTCCAAGGGGTGGACCCTGACACCGCCGGGTCAAAACGCAAGCCGGAAGGGCCTTTGTATTTATTTATTCCCTTGAACTCTATACCACTTTAGCCCCACTTTCAAACTATTGGGAGATGTAGTTCTACAAGGTCCACAGCTTCCTGTGGGTGGAGAATGAATGCAGCTTGGTCCCACGTGAACGTGTACGAGCCAATGTTTTGGAAAACTATAACTCCCAGGGTTTCACAGCATTGGGAGTTGTAGTTAGATTATGATTTAGTGTTCTTTGGCAAACTATAATTACCAGGGTTTCACAGGATTGGGTGTTGTAGTTTAATGAGGGCCCAGCACTCTTTTGGCAAACTACAACTTTCAGGGTTTCACAGCATTGGGAAACATAGTTTGATGAGGCCCTATTATAGGCATATTATAACTCCCAGGGGTTCACAACACTGGGAGTTGTAGTTTGATGAGGCCCTAGCACTCTTTGGCAAACTATAACTCCCAGGGTTTCACAGCATTGGGAGTTGTAGTTTGATGAGGCCCTAGCGCTCTTTGGCAAACTATAACTCCCAGGGTTTCACAGCATTGGGAGTCGTAATTTGATGAGGACTTAGTGTTCTTTGGCAAACTATAACTCCGAGGGTTTCACAGCATTGGGAGATATAATTTGGTGAAGATTTAGCGCTCGTTGGCAAACTATAACTCCCATGGTGTCACAGCATTGTGAGTTGTAGTTCGATGGGGCCCTAGAACTCTTTGGAAAATTATCACTCCCGGGGTTTCACAGCATTGGGAGTTGTAGTTTGATGAGAATTTAGTGCTCTTTGGCAAACTACAACTTCCAGGGCTTCACAGCATTAGGAGTGGTAGTTTGATGAGGATTTAGTGCTCTTTGGCAAACTACAACTTCCAGGGCTTCACAGCATTAGGAGTTGTAGTTAGATGAGGATTTAGCACTCTTTGACAAACTATAACTCCTAAGGTTTGACAGCATTAGCAACCCATAACTCCCATGGTATCACAGCATTGAGAGTTGTAATTTGATGAGGCCCCACACCCTTTAGCAAACTATAACTCCTAAGGTTTCACAGCATTGGGAGTTGTAGTTTGATGAGGATTTAGCACTCTTTGGTAAACTATAACTCCCAAGGCGTCACAGCATTGGGAGTTGTAGTTTGACGGGGCCCTAGAACTCTTTGGAAAACTACAACTCCCACCATTCTATTTTGTGGCAGTGGAAGTAAAGGCCGGGAGGCCCAGACGGTGACGACGGTTCCACAGACGTGAGTCACTCTCAATCTGCGGCATTTCCTTTCCCCAGAAAGAGGAAATTGGCCTCCCATTGCCTGCGGGAAACACGTCCCAAGCCATCCCAGCAAGGCTCCCGGGTGCCAGCGGGCCAAAGCCAAAGGTTCAAAGCATTCGGTGGCCCCAGAAAACTACAACTCCGGAAGCCCCTTCTCCCCACGCTTGGCCCCTCCAAGGCTTTCCAAACATACGAGTCTGGTTTTCAGTGGAAGGCGGGCGGAAGTGACGGCGCATGAGTCAGGCGCACTGAGATAAATAGCATTGCAGAAGTGAGTCAAAGGCAAGCCACAGCTTGGCAAACAAAATGATAAGCTTCTGATGCGTGGAATGCATGGGGTTCCATGCGTAAACGTATGATGGGTCACATTGGCATCTCCGAGGACCATCTCTATGGCCTCTGGAGGGCCCCACACATCAAAACGTAACTTCACGGAAACATAGAGGAGGTCTCCTCCATGTCTGGAGGCTCAAGAATGCACAGAATCGTAGAATCCGAAAGATACAGATACCCTCACTGATTGACTTTGAAGCGGCAAGGCTATTCAATGCTAATCAAGCTGGCCAATGGCAACATTCTTTGGTAGGCAAGATATATATATTCCACTTCTCACCTTTCCAACATACGTCAATGCAGATACCCTCACTGATTGACTTTGGAGCTGTAAGGCTATTCAATGCTCATCAAGGTGGCCAATGGTAACATTCACACTTGCCTCCAACAGACAAGAGTTCTTTCTCTCACCCTGGACATCATTCCACAGATATATATATACCCTCACTTTGCAGATACTCTCACTGATTGACTTTGAAGTGGCAAGGCTATTCAATGCTAATCAAGCTGGCCAATGGCAACATTGTTTGGTAGACAAGATATATACATTCTACTTGTCATGTTTCCAACAGACCTCTAGACAGATACCCTCACTGATTGACTTTGGAGCTGCAAGGCCATTCAATGCTAGTCAAGCTGGCCAATAGCAGCATTCACACTTGCCTCCAACAGGCAAGAGTTCTTTCCACGACCCTGGAAATCATTCCACAGATATAGATATAGATATATATACCTTCACTTTGCAGATACCCTCACTGATTGACTTTGAAGCTGCAAGGCCATTCAGTGCTGGCCAATGGCAACATTCCCACCTGCCTCCGACAAGACTTCTTTCCACCACCCTGGCCATCATTCCACAGATATATATACCCTCACTTTGCAGCTACCCTCACTGATTGACTTTGAAGCTGCAAGGCCATTCAATGCTAACCAAGCTGGCCAATGGCAACATTCACGCTTATCTCCAGCAGACAAGAGTTTTTTCCACCACTCTGGACATCATTGCACATATATATATCCTCATTTTGCAGATACCTTCACTGATTGACTTTGAAGCTGCAGGACCATTCAATGCTAATCATGCTGGCCAATGGCAACATTCACAATTGCCTCCAACAGACAAGAGTTCTTTCCACACCCTGGCCATCATTCCACAGATATATATACCCTCACTTTGCATCTACCCTCGCTGATTGACTTTGCAGCTGCAAGGTTTTCATGCTAATCAAGCTGGCCAATGGCAACATTCCCCACCTGCCTCCAACACACAAGAGTTCTTTCTCCCACCCCGGACATCATTCCACAGGGATATATACACAGTCCACTTGCCTCATTTCCAATTGACATCTATGCAGATGCCCTCAGTGATTGACTTTGCAGCTGCAAGGCCATTCATGCTAATTAATATTCATGCTAATTAACAAGGCCATTCATGCTAATTAACATTCTTGGGCAGGCAAGATATATACATTCCACTTGTCACATTTCCAACATACATCAATGCAGATACTCTCACTGATTGACTTTGGAGCTGCAAGTCCATTCAATGCTCATCAAGGTAGCCAATTGCAACATTCACACTTGCCTCCAACAGACAAGAGTTCTTTCTCCCACCCTGGACATCATTCCACAGGGATATATACAGTCCTTGTTTCCAACAGACATCTATGCAGATACCCTCACTGATTGACTTTGGAGCTGCAAGGCCATTCAGTGCTCATCAAGGTAGCCAATTGCAACATTCACACTTGCCTCCAACAGACAAGAGTTCTTTCTCCCACCCTGGACATTATTCCATACACACACACACACACACACACACACACACACAGTCCACTTGACTCATTTCGAACAGACCTCTATGCAGATATCCTCACTGATTGACTTGGTGCGTCTCTCTATATATATATATTTGTGTGTGTCCAATACACACACACACACACACACACACACACACACAGTCCACTTGACTCATTTTGAACAGACTTCTATGCAGATACCCTCACTGATTGACTTGGTGCGTCTCTCTCTATATATATATTTGTGTGTGTGTGTGTCCAATATACAAACACACACACACACACACACACACAGTCCACTTGACTCATTTCGAACAGACCTCTATGCAGATACCCTCACTGATTGACTTGGTGCGTCTCTCTCTCTCTCTATATATATATATATTTGTGTGTGTGTCCATTGGGAAGTCCTTCCGAATGTTTGGGTGGGAAAAAATGGGTTTCCCCCTCTTTGTTTTGGTTTGTCCCAGTGCGCAGACAACCACCTGTGCAAACACACAACATTGCAACACGGCGCAAATTGTTATGTTTGGGAAAAGGCAGGAGGAGGAGGAGGAGGAGAACGAGGGCCTGATGCAACGTGGAGGCAATCTCCTCCCAAGTCTGGCGGAGAACATCTGGGAGGGTGTTTCCACTCTCGTAAGCCAAGGATCCGCTGGAGATGGCTCTGAAAGTGAGCGAGGAAGGCAGAAGTCCAAGCCCGGTGACACACTTCCAAAGGGATTTCCTGACAACAACAAGGAGCATGCATGTTCCCCTTTCCTCTGAGGCTGAGAGAGTGTGCTGTCTAGGGTCTACGCTAGGTTCTTTGCACCCTGGGGAACCCAATCAAAGTCAGAAGCTTGCCTAGAACTGGTTGCAAAGTTGCAAACCCGGCTTGGTTTCAATATGGAGAAGCAGCGCCCTCTCCTGACTATTTTGCTCACTATTTTGCTACTCGGATTTTGGCCAATTCGGGGCCAAAGGGAATGTCGAATCTGCAGATAAGGGACATGTAACTACTATGCTGTGCCGTCTTTATAAAGTTCTGGAGAGACTTATTTTGCCTAGAATTATGGAAAAAATAGACTCGTTTATGACCCCCGGTTTCAGGAAAGGCAGAAGCTGCACATCGCAAGTGCTGAACCTGATTCAGCACATAGAAGATGGCTTTGAAAGGCAGCAGATCAAAGAAACTGTCTTCATAGATCTGTCAGCAGCCTAGGACACTGTCAATCATCGCCTCTTCCTGAGAAAAATGTATACCACCCATTCACACTGCTTAGGTGGTGATGGCACGATCGTCAGCATAGGAAATCTGCTACAAAACAGGAGCTTTTTTGTTGAGTTCCAGGATCAGAAAAGCAGGTGGCGGAAACAGAAAATCGACCTGCCTCAGGAGAACGTGCTTGCTCTATCAAGAAACTTCAAG